>NW_009622776.1:0-5485 GCF_000690535.1 Cariama cristata
ACGCTCCAACCTGGGGTGTGGCACCCGTTGAGGTCGGACTGGAAACCACCGTGAGAACCACCAGGGCCTTCTGGAGCGGGGCCTGGCAGCAGGGAATGGCTCCAATCTGGAAGCTCCCTCCTGCAATGCGCTGCTGGAGCTAGGGGACAACCTGAGAGCAGCCCGTGTCCCGCTCAGGCCCTCCTGCCTGCGTTCAGAGAGTCCCAAACCCTGGTGAAGGAAACCTCACCCCCCCCAACCTGGAGGATTACAGATTTTCCTGTTTTTCACAGTACCGCAGAGCAAGGAAGCCAGCGACCATCCGAGAATTGACTCGGCCAAACCCTAAGGGAGCTTCCCATCTCACACCTGATAAATCCACCTGAGAGCAGGTTTAATCATGAAATGCAGAAAACTGTTGGTTTTTTTCCTCCCACTGCTCTTCCCCTCTCTCCAGCAAATGTTCCTTGGCTGACAGTGGCTGTGGGCCTTCTCCGGACACCATCTCTCCACCAGGAGCAGCTTGGAAGCGGCATGTGCTCTGATGACATACGCTTCATTGATTGCTGAATTTATTGTCCCCGCTCAGAGAGCCAGATCTGGGAGCTGCTGAAGGCAGCAGGAGTTTGGCAGGAGGAGCCCGACAAGAATGGGTTGATGAGAGTCACTTAGCAGTGGCCCGTGCTGATGCCAAAGAGAGATCCTTGCTGCTCCTTTCCTGCGTGAAGGAGCGAGGACAGAGGTGGACTGTGCAGGACCCACAGCTGCGTGGGTCACAGGGATGTCACTTGCCCCAAATTGCTGGGGCAGGCTCACTGTCCAGCGTTACTTGGTTCTCCCTGTCATTGTGGCACTAATTGAACCCCAAATTCCCTTTTCCCTCCCCACGGATTCTGCAGCTGGGGCTCTTACACCAAAGCTGAGCACGAGTAAGTGTCGCTGACTCCAAGAAAAACCTCATTCAGGGGTTGGAGGGTTTCCAGCCGTCCTCCCCACCCATCCCCGCGTCCTCCCTCTCTCCCAGAAGGCGACGACCTTGCCCTGCCGCTGCCATCCCTCGCGGCGCTGCCGGCTTCTGCCTGCCGCGCTGCCTGACTCCAGCACTTCATTAGCACCAATTTGCTCTCGTCACAGTAAGTGGCAATGACTCGGGAGAAGAGTAAGGAGAACGGAGCAGCCGGGAGGACTCCCAGGGCACCTCTGCCCAGCCCTGCCTCACACCAGGCAGCTGGTGCAGTCCCAGGCCATGCTGGCAGCATGAGCACTGAGCAGCTCGTGGTGGCAGTGGTCTCCACTGGGACGATAAGAAGCAACCGACCATGGTCTAAAAAAAGTCCTAGAAAGGGAAGAAATGGGACAAATAGGGGAAGTGACTTTGCCAGCAGATGTGATGGGTTGAGCCTGGTTCGCCCAGGTGATGGAGAGAGCGGAGTGGGGCAGGTCTCCCTTTACGAAAGTCTCCAGAAAAGCGAGTGAAAAATCAAACCTCTGCAGAAAGGAAATGCTTTTAACAACAAACCCATATTTTTAAGTAATCCTGAAGCTGTTTCTGCATCTATGAGAGGGGTGTGATGCAGCTGGCTCAGCCCAGGGCTGTCTCTGGTGGGGCCGGGAGCGGCTTATGTGGAAAGGACAAGAATAAAAATAGGGCAAACACAGAGGGACAGAGCCGAACACATCTGCAGCCACCGCAGCTTCTTTGTGTCCCTTCACCTGCCCTCAGACCAAACTCATCTGCTTCAGCGCTGGAAAAGCTGAAAATGCCACGCCATGAAAAACCAGACAAAGCTTGAGAAGGGCAGGAGAGGCAAAACGAGGTGTCCCGTGGGGCTGGCGTCACTGCTTTGCTGCATGTGTGGGTGGCTTTGCTGGTCTCCTCCAGACTCTGCTGGTCCCAGCTGAACCCCCCTCTCAGGAGGGACCATCATCACCCAGATAGAGCACCGAGGACTTGTGCTTTCGTTTCCAGTCCCTTCCCTCCGCCTGCCAACCTGCGCTGCTCTGAAAGCCCCTGGGCTGCTGGGGAAAGGACCGGGGAGGTCAGTGCGGGCGGCTGATGATGCCTCACAGCCCCATACGGATCGATCGGAGCTGCTCGCTGGAACGAGTCACTGAAACCCTTCGCAAGGGAAGGAAAATGCACCCAGCAGCGCAGAGGCAAGCGCTTTGTCTCATCTCATCTCCTCATTTGCAGCATTCAGAGGAAGATTTAATTTGCTGGGCTCGGGGAAGCGGCTCACCCTGCGGCATGCTGGCTGCATACCAATGACCAGGGGCTCTCCCCGGGCTGTGGGACTCATCCTCCAGTAGCTCCCAGGGACACCAGCGGGGAAGCCTGTCCCCGCCGAGGCAAAGCCATGTGGCACAGGGACACGTGCGAGGCCCGGAGCTCTGGCCGGACCGTGTCACTCCGACCCAGCAGGACTGTGAGGCTGCAGCTCTGCAGACACCTTCCAGGTCCTAACCGCATCTCTCGGGCTCTGGATGGCCTCTGAGGCATGGTTTTCTGAACCTGTGGGTTTCTAGAGCGGGGCAGCTTTTACTATGGCATGGGTCAAAGCTGTGGGGTGCTGCGGGACCACAGCAGTCAAAATCCCCACAAGCTTTGGAGCCCAGAAGGTTTTTTTTGTTACCGTGTGCTGCTGAAGTCTGGGGGATTGCAGGGTTGCCACGTTGCAGGGTGGCGTTTGCAGGGACGGGCAGGCTCTGCTCCGGTGGCTGTGTAGTTGGAACAGCATCCCCTTTGCCTGTGTGTTCGTTTGTTTTCAGAATCAAGTGGGGTTTCAGAAAAAAAAAAAAAAAGGCAAAAAGAAAGTTGAGGTTTGGTGTTTGAGCGCTCTTCCTTCCTGTGTTGTACAGTGCTGGCTTTCCCTTCAGCACTGAGTCTTCCCAGCTCCCAAATTTCCACTGCAGAAGCCTATTTGTGACAAATCTCTTTGGTGTTTTTTTCTTTTTCCTACAATGCAAAGAAAAGTCAAACAAACCTCTTGCAGTCACTAAGTCGCCCCAGCTCTGAGCATCCCAGCTGGCCCAGCTGTGGACCAAAGGATTTCTGTTTTGCAGATGAAGCCCCGTGATCTCAGGTCCAGACTCTGCTCCAGCTGTGGAGGAGCAGGTGCCACAAAGTTAATTCAACTCAGGATCAGACACCGCTGTGCTGTGGGAGGTGCTGGGCTCATCCCAGTTTGCTCAGAGCTGCAGCTCCCCAAATCTTCCAGACTATCAGGGCAGGGTCTGAACCAGTAACGCCCATTGCACAACCCTACACCCAGCCCTCACCTTCTCTATGAAAGAGGTTGAGATCCCTCTACCCCTTCAAGGAGAGGGGAAACTGAGGCAGCCCAGGGGCTAGACCCATCTTGAAGGCATGGAGGGAAGCCAGCTTTGCTCAGGGCCATTTCTCACCTGGTGCCCACCAGCGAAAAGAGCCCAGCCCACCTCTGCACTGAAGAAACCTGTCCCGACCTGGCCGACCATGTCCAGGCACCCCCTCTCCATCCCTTCCTCCACCTCCCTTTGAGCCCCTCAATGCTCCTCGGTCCCCCTGCACCGCTGTGAGCCGATTTGACAGGGAGAAAAAGAGAAAAGCCGGTGAGTTTGGTTTTTTTTTTCCGCCCCCTAACCTTGCTTACAGCCAGCATGCTGGCTTTGAAAGCCCCTGGCTGTCTTTTGTGATTTCAACAAATCACCAGCACTTAAGCAAAGTGGGCAGAAAATTACAGGTTGTATTGCAAGTGAATGGAGAGGGAGAGCACGCTGGGGCTGAGAAAACAGAGGTTTGCGGGTATAATAGAGAAACCAGTGTCTGGCAGGCCGCGGCTGCGGAAGCCTGCAAAGCCATCAGGTATTAGTTAAATGCTTCGTGGAGTTCACGCTGCGAGGCATAATCGCAGCTTCTGAACAGCAGCCATTTGATTGTCTCTATTATGTCCCTTTAGAAATGATTTGGGAGATATTTTGCTTTGAGCTGTCAAGGTTAAGTCAAGGAAAACGCGCTCCCTCTGACATAAGTCTCCAGGGAGGCAGAAACCCTCTGGGGGCAGCGGGTGGGATGCCTCTGCTTTCAGAGATCTTTCCTCCTGCTTTTTTCCCACAAAGTTCTTCCATGCCTTTTCTCCTCGTGGTTTTTCTGCAGCCAGGTCAGGTACCTTAGGGATGAAATACCACTAGGATTGCGTGCCAGGTGTGCGGAAAGAAGGGACTCCATGCAATCACCCCATCCCGCTGGATTTGGCATTCCCTCCTTCTCACTTCTGCACGCGTCGGCTGGGTTTGGCCAAGCCTGGTTGAGCCGTGGAGGTCTCTGAGGCGCAGGCGTTGTGAAATGAGCTGGGGAGAGATGGAGAGAAGAAAGATCTCCATTCTGGGGGAGCTCAACCCCTTACTGGCCAACAAAGCATCTCCCCCTGGCCGCAGGGGACCCCAATCCTTCTCTCCCACTCTTGGTCCTGGTACTGCCAGGGTCTCCTGTGCCCCAGGACAAGCCGGGGAATAAAGAAACTCCCTGCTTTGAGCGATTGCTGGGAAGATGACGCAGAGGCAGGGGTGGAAACACCCTGCAGCGTGTCCCCATCCTCACCGACCACAGCCCAGAGACCCTGGAGGGATGAGATCAAAGAACAGCATTAAGCCAAGGATGAGTCGTTTGGATTTTGGGACTTGGAAAAAAGGGATTTTGAAGCACAAAGAAAACCCTTCACCCTATGCTGACTTGGATGGGAGTCAGAGCCGTGCGCCCTCGTCCCCGGCTCCCACCGCCTGCGGGGACACATGGACGGCCACCGCCAGCCTGCCTGGGAAAGCAGCGCCCGAGGGATGGGGAATAGGAAAAAGATCCTCCGTTGGGGGGTTGATGGCCGCCGTAAATAGATCTGAGCAGCGTCACTATCGATTTCTGTTGTGCGGAGCTGTAATTAGATTGAACTGGGGAAGAGGGGTGTTGGGCTGCGTCAGCAGAAAAAGAAATTAATAAATAAACAAACGAGCACAGGAAATGTGGGTTGCGGCCGCTGGCGGCATCGCGGGCCAAAAATAACGGGGGGATCAAGGGGTGCGGAGCAGGGTGTCACCTCTGTCTGAGCTATACTCAGCACCGGTTTTAATGCTGGGTCACAGTTTTACCAGCAAGACCCTGATGGTTAGTGTTTGCCTCGGAGGTTTGAGTTATTAATGGGAGACTGGTTTGTAATAATTACTCCTAAAAATTGAATGGTGTGGAGGGGGAATGTGAGGTTGAAAAGCTGCAGTGCTGGGTCTCAGGCCGACTGTTCGGCACCGCAAAAAAAAAACAGGCAGGAAAGCAAGAGGACAGCCTGGATCCCAGTGGCTTTGCTAGGGTTACAGCTGGGTCAGCACATCACGCGGCAAATCCCATGGGGGTATGGATGTATTTACACATACCTACACACATTGGTATGTACCTGGTGTAGATATGGTAGAGAGTTAGTATAGTATAAGTACCGTAAGAGGTATAGTATAAGTGCCGTCCATGCAGAGCAAAAGCCGT
>NW_009622777.1:0-25087 GCF_000690535.1 Cariama cristata
CTCCATTTTTCAGAGCACAGCTGCACTGTCAAGGAAAGAAAATGACATACGACATGAAGAAGAACCCAACTTCCAGTAGCATCCACTACAACAACCTGCTCCGCTGCTGAAGGTCTGAGACGGGCGATGAGTTAATCGACTTGTTTATCAAGCCTGGTTTGCCACGTGCGCTGGAGGAGGAAGCATCCTTCCTGTTGCATGGTTAGTACTGGGAAGAGAGGCAGGCTGAATTCAGGCAGAGATCGTGATGTGGTACTCACCACCTCAGCAGGAGGGAAGAATGTCAAAAAAACCTCTAGAGGTACTCGAAGAATAAGGATCATGGGGTTCAAGCCAAACACAAACACCACAGGCAACCTTTGGTGGGCAATGCACAGTACTCTGTACCACTACACTGGGATGACACAGTACAACAAGGCAAGGTAGGGATTGCTGCCGTAAGGCTGTCGTGTACAACATGGAGAGGTAGGGAGTTGACAAGAGTTATTCCCCAGCATTTTTCTACACCTGGCTGAGAAAAACTGGCATTATCCTTGGGACAAACGTGGCCGGCAAATGTTGACTGCGAGTACTGGCGAGGAGGTGACAAAACACCCGTCTTAGTGCTGCACAGAATTAGAAACAAAACCCATACACTTATGGAAAAACACTGGAGATGAGTTCTTACTGGTCATTTCACAGAGTTTTAAATCCAGAGCTGCACAGAAGCATCTTTGTAAAACAATGAATTATATTATTCATTTACCCATCAGTGTTTTTTCCCCTTTTGATAGTATGCTCTCCCTTAGGCTTGTTCAGTAAAATAAACTCATATTCCCCAGGGAAAGAAAAGGACTTTCTTCCTTACTGAGCAACTCAAACGCATGCTTGGCAGGGTGTGTGCTGAGAAAGGCTGCTGATCCAAAACCAAATTGCATGTCCCAGAGCTGCACAAGATGAAGGCATGGAAGGACATACGCCGTGTCCCACCCTACTTCATGGCTACAGGGTCTGCTGTCGCGTTGCTCTGATCCCCTAATGCCTACTGCCGTGCTCCTGCCAATGCACCTTGTTATTTCTGGTGGACAGAAGAGGGAAGGGGGTGGCTGGGTGTCTCTGGGAGGGGCTGCTAGGTAGGCACAGGAGAAACAGAGTCTCTGAGGTTTTGTTTCTATATTTTTGTTTGAACTGGTAATAAATTCAGTCCCTATGGGTGGTGGTATAAATCTATGGGATGTACAATGCTCAGATCAGGGCTCTTGCTTTACATGTGAAAAAAGCTTGAAAGGCAAATTGTCCAACGATCTCAGCTTCAACCTCAGACTGAATGTCATACACCTCGCAGGTTATTACAGGCACGTACAGAATTTGCAGGATTATTTGGGCTGCTCTTACCACAACAGTGAATTTTCCAGAATTGCAGGCAGCCAGCTGAGTATACGGCTGGCTTTACGCTTCTCTTCAGGCTCTGAAGTACCGTCTGGGAAAACATCTACAAGCTTTTATTTTCCCCAGTGGGTGGAAAAAACCACCAGAACTTGCCAATGAGGAAAGTGAGATAGTTTTTTATCTTTTTAAAAGAAAAAAAAAAAAAGTGTTCCCAGTTTACCCCATCAGAATAGAAATTTGGAAATGAAGAAGAGGGAGAGCTATTTGGAGTTTTCTGGATTTATTTAAACCACACTTCACCCCTCCACCTGGCTCTGACCATCCCCAAGCAGAGTCTCGCCTTGCTCCTGGGGGCCAGGCAAGGTGGCAGGAGCAGCTGGGGGGACTCAACATCCTGTGTTTGCCCTCCCCATGCCAAGTCACTGGGCTTGCAAGGAAACAAGTAAATATGGAATTTAGTCCAAAGTTGCTTGAGGGATTGAAAAGGGCCAAGAGAGGTTTGGGCTGTTCTTAAGGATGGTTCGTAGGCAACGCTGGCACTCTGCCTGCCCCACAGATACTCTGAAGTGTGTGTTTAACCCTGTGCAGGCTAGTAATTTATTGACTTGAGAACATTTATCCTTACAGTTAAGCATCCACTTCGCTGGGCTGGGCAATTTAAAAGGTGCAATGAATAATATGAAAAAACCCAAACCCAAACAAACCCCAACTCTATAAATCTAGGGAGGAAAAAAATTACATTTGATGAAGGAAAAATAGGTCTAAAGAGAGGTCAATGGGAATTTTACCACTGGATTTCTAAGCAGTCAGGATACAGCTTCAAACTGTGAAAACACAAGTCAGGGAAATACCACCATTTCCCCCTATTTCAGAAAACAAAGACATTATTTTAACCTGAACCACAGGGTTCAGAATGACTATTTCCTCTCCTAGTCTGGTCTGTTATCACCGTGAGCAGCCTGCACAACTCCCTGCATTCTGCATTAACCAAAAAGCAGCATTATATTGATGCATTTCTTAACAACGGGCAATTGGGTCTATTAAAAATGTTATTAAACATACCTTTTGCAGCATTCTCCAGAAGGATACAGATTATTTGGGATTAAAGCAGCCTTTACAGATCTTACTCGAACTTAACTGCAGCTGTGAACTATTCCACCCAAACCAAAAAACTCCTGGCACCAACCTTGACATACAAAGGGAAACCCAAACAGAGATGATGGAGTACCACATTCAAGGACTTATGGTGGGCAAGATTAGCATGTTCTTTGCATAAATGCAAAACTGCTACAAAACTGGTGAGGCTAAACTACAGTCTGAATCCTAGCTCTGTTTATGAAAAGATGGTATTCACTTCTTCTAGTCCACCAAAAATAAATTCAACCTAAATTGCATTCTAAATTATTGTTTCTTTATGTATGGTGTACACAGAAATCTCTTTTAGAAAGAGAATAAAAAACAAATCTTCACACTTTTTAATTATAGATATTATCCTTCCACTGCCAGCTCCTTTTCTTTTTTTTTTTTTTCAATTTACCTGATGCTTGTGCAGAACTCTCTACTAAGCCTGCCATTAAAGAAAGTGCTAATGGTGGTAATTAAACCTAAAGATTGTTGACAGTTACTAGAAATCACTGTTTAGATTATTGGCAATTCTTGTACTGAGATATCGTTATCAGTGAGTTTGTAAGACAGCACCACTCAAGAACGTAGTCTGGTGCAAAATGAAGAAAATACCAGCACCTGAAACAACTTTATGACTCATAAGTGAGTAATAGGCTGGAAATCTTACACTTTTTCATTTATTATTCACTTTTGTGATGATTCTCCATTCCCTAGAACGGCACGCCGAAGGTGAGCATTAAAACAACCCTGGTTGAGGGAGCACAGTTGCTCTACGAAGATTTCTCTAGCAAAGGGGATGGAGGCGGTGACCAAGGGACAAGGCATGGATGGGAGAGCAATCTCCCCAGCTTGGTCCGGTCTCTGTCAGCAGCATCTTGGTACCCAGCAACAGCATCACAGGCTGCATCAAATGCAGGTTTCATTAGCAGGCCAAATGGGATACAATTTTAGGACATAAGCTGAGGTGAGAGGGCGTATATAAATGGTGTTAGGTAAATGTCACCGATCCAGTGTGTGAATTTGCAGGAGCCATAGGAACTGCTCCAGGCAGACATGTGGCCCTACACATCCCACTCTCTCCCACACCATCCCCAGTTGCAGCCATGGCTTCTCATTTTCTCTTCATTCTTCTCTTCAGCCTCCACCAGGATTTAGTAACAGCCTGAACTGCAGCCAGTTACTTTCAGTTTTACTATGCAGAAATGGCATGCCTATGATATATTTTTATAGACGTCGGTGATTGAAACATAAAATTAAAAGATATTGAGCTTAAACAGCCTGTCACACTTTGCATGGTGGGATGGTTGTGATTAATATCCAAACAACATGTTGTTGGTTCTCACTCGATCAAAGTAGGATAAATCCATAAATTTGGAAAAATAAATCCACTGTCAAAACACAACCCCCCAAAAACCCAGCAACTACTCATTTTCAGGGATGACACTGCTGAATAATAAATGTCTTACAGGCATCCAAAGGAAATTCTTCAGAGCTATTGTAATTATGGGTGTAAATATCACAGTACTGAGAGGGGGAGTACTAGTTAGCACCAGCGAGAAGCTACCAGTTTTGCAGGCACATCTTGCTTTTGGCCACAGGTACTGAAGTCACGCCACTGTTGAGGCTCTTCCTTCAGCCAGGTGTATATCAATTCTGTGGTTGTAGCAAAGATGTGGGAAGGGACCTAGCGTTGAGTTTAAGTCTCTGGAGACTTAGACCTCAGGAATATGCACATGGTTGCAGTAG
Organism: Cariama cristata; assembly: GCF_000690535.1. Taxonomy (NCBI): domain Eukaryota; kingdom Metazoa; phylum Chordata; class Aves; order Cariamiformes; family Cariamidae; genus Cariama; species Cariama cristata. Next base: position 4,240 of record NW_009622777.1, read on the forward strand.
ATGAAGTTACTGACACTGCCCATCGCAGCAGAAGATTACCACATCCACAGCCTATTCAGGATAGCAGGGGAAAAAAAGCCCCAAAATACATAAACCCAAATCATTCAGCCCTCGTTTCAGCCAGTGCCTACAAAGTTCGGTGGCTCAGCTGGACCAGGGATGGGCACAGGTTTTATCTATCATCTGAACTACTGGCTTTTGCATCACTGTGGCTGCAAGGTGGTTAACAGTTCCCTGCTGGGAAGTAAAACTTTAAGACATTGCACTGTGATCCACAAAAGCTCAGCTGACGATGACCTATAAAATATTATCACCCTGCAGAGCTCAGCCATACATTTCTCTTTCCTATTTAGTGTGGCTGGGACAGTAGGAGTAAATAGGAGAATACTTGGTGGCAGCATCAGGCATAAAGTAACCCAGGTTAAAAGAGAAAAAAGTTATTTTTCAGCAGGGAGAGTTCCCATTTTACGACATGGTTAAGCACTTGTGTTGGCATGAGGCAGGGAGCAGCATCAGGTATTTGTCACCAAGATGTTGATTTGAGACCTCATTAGCAACGACAGAGCGTGTTTAATGAACAGGGGCTCATTTCTTACTAAAGACAGTAAACCAGCGCCACATAGCACTTTATCATTTGAATCAGTCAACCTGAGGAGCGGTCACTACCCAGTGGAAGGGAGCTTTGGAAGACCTGTGAGGACATTCACTCGTCAGCGAGCGCAAGAGTGGTACATGAGCAACTCACAGACAGGGAGAAGGCAAACGACAAGGAAGGAGGTTTGGGGAGTAAATCATTCGCAGTGATGGGGGAAAGAACTAAGACAGAGAGGGAAAATAAAAGTGAAGAAAAGTGGGTTGCCCAAAGGGGATGGAAGCATTCTTCTGTTTCTGTGTGCTCCTGCTTATCCTGAAGATATTTATTGCATCTTCTCCACTGTTTTGTCACTAAAATGCCATTTTCTTCCCCACTTGGCAGCCTAGCAAGAATGTGGCATGTTTTAGAGACCTTTGTCATCATCTTTGTTTCCAGATGTGTCTCATCAGCAAATTTAAATTTTTTAATACTTGTTCAATTGCTCTGATTTATTTTTAAAGGAACCAAGTTTCGCCTAGGGGAGCGTGCTTATTTTGGCTGGGCATAGAGTTAATTTTCTTCACAGTAGCTGGTATGGGGCTGTGTTTCAGATTTTTGCTGGAAACAGCATTGGTAACTCAGGGATGTTTTTGTTATTGCTGAGCAGGGCTTACATAGCGTCAAGGGCTGTTCTGATCCTCACCCCACCCCGTCAGCAAGGAGGCTGAGGGCGTGCAAGGAGTTGGGAAGGGACACAGCCGGGACAGCTGACCTCAGTGACCCAAGGGATATCCCATACCGTATGATGTCATGCTCAGCATATAGAGTTGGGGGAAGAAGAAGGAAGGGGGGGATGTTCGGAGTGATGGCGTTTGTCTTCCCAAGTCATCGTTACGCATGATGGAGCCCGGCTTTCCTGGAGATGGCTGAACACCTGCCTGCCCATGGGAAGTGGTGAATGAATTCCTTGCCTTGCTTTGCTTGTGCGCGGCTTTTGCTTTACCTATTAAACTGTTCTTATCTCAACAGCTTTCTCACTTTTACCCTTCCGGTTCTCCCCCCATCCCACTGGGGTGGAGAGAGGAGGTGGCTGTGTGGGGCTGAGCTGCCAGCTGAGGTCAAACCACGACAGGGAGCACCAGTTTTATCAATCCCTGCACAGAAGATCTTTCCCTTCTCAGAGAGGGTTCCAGCTCTTAGCTCAGCAAGGCGCCATCTTCTTCTTTTGTCTTCCTTTTATAGTTAGAAAGATTTTTAAAAGTCAGTCACCATCACTACATGTGGCCCTATTTGAGTAACAATAGCAAAGGACAGCAAAGGATAAACAAGAAAAGGCAGATGGGGAAAGGTGAAGAAGGAATAAGATCAGAGGCTGCTTTTGAGGAACTCAACGAGCACAGATCCTAGGACCAGCTGCAAAGGACACCTGAGACAATGGCACTGTATTTAAGGAGGTGATTAAAATTACACTGTTCCCCCAGAGGACAGGTTGCATCTCCCAGCACTACACTGCAGTCACAGAGGCCTAGGCACACTTTAATGTGACTTTGTGTACCCACTGCACATGAAATGCTACTTTGTAAGACAATGAGTGTTTTAATGTGGTATGCTTCTGAAGACTTCAATTCAGCCCCAGCTCAGAGTAAGTATGTTCTGCTCCAGCTTCTAGCTGGTATTTTTCCCTTCAACTGAACATGCAAATAAGGCTACACAACATTATTTCCTTTAAAGTAGAATTTTGAAGGGAGGAAAGGTGATCCACAGGCATAGGAAAAAGGATGAGCTTGAAAAACACAAAAGCTATTAGGTACATCCAAAGGATAGGACAGGAAAGGAGGTGGCAGGAAAGCTGAAATTATTCAGGAATTGCCATGTACCTCTAAATGGTTTTGTGTGTCTAAACTTCAGCTGTGTTAATTGGTGCCTACCACCTTAGTGTCTCCTGCATGAAAACAGCTAGTAAAACACCTTCTTACAAGATTGCTATGGGATTTACAACTTGCTTGGGGCCAGACTTACCCAGGTTTCCCCAGGGCATGACTGGGCTGCAGTGGCTCTTTGCAACCGCTGGAACAAAAAGGAAAAGCTGCTTCACAGGGCAAATATACTCTCTTTTATTTTCAGTAAGCGTCTGTCCTCAGGATCTTTTTTTTTTTTTCTGCTTAACTTAACTCAGTTCTTCCCTAGCCATTTCTCTCTATTTCTTGACCTTTCTTTCACATCCCCTGGGACTTGCTGCTTTAAAATCACGCAAGCTTCTAGCAATTGCAGATGATTACCAGACTACAGGAAACAACACAGTCACGTTGTGGTTTCTTACCTTGCAATATATGCCCTAATGCTATGCTAAAACACATATCTGGGGACTCGGGTCATGCATTATCACCAGCTCCAGCACCCTCCCTCATTTGACTGCCTGTGCTGGTTTTGGCTGGGATAGAGTTAATTTTCATCGTCATAGCTGGTATGGGGCTATGGTTTGGGTTTGTGCTGGAAATAGCATTGGTAACTCAGGGATGTTTTAGTTACTGCTGGGCTTTTCTGCTTCTCATTCTGCCCTGCCAGCGAGGAGGCTGAGGGGGGCACAAGGACTTGGGAGGGGACACAGTCGGGACAGCTGACCTCAATGACCCAAGGGATATCCCATACCATATGATGTCATGCTCAGCCCATAAAGCTGGGGGAGGAAGAAGGAAGAGTGGGCTGTTGGGAGTGATGGCGTTTGTCTTCGCAAGTCACTGTTACGCACGATGGAGCCCTGCTTTCCTGGAGATGGCTGAACACCTGCCTGCCCACGGGAAGTGAGGAATGAATTCCTCGGTTTGCTTTGCTTGTGTGAGCAGCTTTTGCTTTCTCTATTAAACTGTCTTTACCTCAACCCACGAGTTTTCTCACTTTTACCCTTCCAATTCCCCCCCCATCCCACCAGGGGGAATGAGCATGCAGCAGTATGGGGCTGAGTTGCCAGCTGGGGTTAAACCACGACACTGCCTTAAGCCCTAACTACGGACACAACAGCTCCATGAGGGCTCTTCCCTTCTGGCTTATTTATAAAGTCACCAACTACTGCAACAGCTCTAGACACAGCATAACAACTGCAAAAAGTAAGGACAGGAGAAAGAGGGCTGCTAGTGCAGACTTATCAAAGCAACTCTACTCCTGCTTGTGCCCTGTGAAGTGTAGCTACGGTCCTGCACAGGCATGGATTTGGGAATTCCCCCACAGGCTGTGTGTTACCAGGTCCCGATCACTCCTCAGTTCCACAGTCACGCACAAGTACATGACCATTAATTCAGCAAAACCACTCGCATTACTCCCCTCTCTCAAATCCCTACCTGCAATTTATTTGATAACATCCTATAATGATTCCATTTATTAGCTTAGAGCAGAAATCTTTGCTGTTGCAACTCTGGATAACCAAAGTGGGAGCAAGACAATACTTTTCTTCTTTTTTCCAATGAAATTACCTTTTTAAGCAAAAAAACATTCAACCCTCTTCCCTTCTCCTGAAATTACTTGAAAAACATTACACTGCAAAACTAAAGACTTAAGAATTGGGTCATGTTCAGATTTGATTTCCTTCTCCCCAAGTATTGTGATACGTATTCAGTGCACAGGATGAAGCTGCTCCAGGGAGGATTCAGATCCACATAACCGAGGAAGTTATTCTCTACTGTCTCATGTTGTGCAATGACTATAAGATGATTACAGGTATGCCCTATCTCCCTTTCGCCAGACACTTTTCCATTAACAGAGACAACACAGACTGATTGCTTTTGTATAAAATGCAGTCAGAAGTCCCACTGCCTCGCTCACAGGAGAGCACTATCCACCTACCTTTAAGCTTTGCTTTTATGAACAAGAGCAATATGGCAAGACCCCTTCCTGTTGATACCCAACAGCACACGTGGGTACAGCACTGTGTCATACACTACTGACAAACCCAAACAGACATGCCTGTTATGGTCAATTAAATCAAACCAACCTCACACTGTCACTTAACGTGACTTCAAGGAGATCTTTTTTCACCCAGCTCCAAGAATTTGATGCTTCTTGACACTGGTTAACAGAGGGATTTGGAGCTTGATTATCAAAAGCGATTTCCTCACATGAATTGACTAGCATGTGGTCCATACCCTCTCCTTGGGCATTCAAGTTCTGGAAACAGGTCTAGCTCTTCCCAGATGAATTGGACGTGCCCAGGACCAGTCACTATTTTAGTGATGGGTGTCTCTGGCACAGCCTAAAGAACAGGCTTCAGATTTTCTCTCTTCTGTAATACACAATTTTACTACCAAAACTAGTACATTATCGCTCCCTCTTCCCAGTTGTTGAAACACCACACCAAAGTCCTACCTACCTCTAAGAGCTGTATGACACACGCAATGAGTTTATTCCCCTTTCATGTTGTTTTCAGTACAGAGGTTTTCCTATTTGAATTCTGTGGCTGAGTTATTCCCTTTCTCCATGATGTGGTTTCAACAGCTTCTAAAACCCAAATGTACAGTTTTCCTTGTGAAAAAATTAAGCGGACTGTCCATCCTACGAATAGCACAACGGCACTGGAGTTCCTAAGACACCTTCTTCCTATCCATGGCTGCCTGTGGAAACATCCCAATGCTTCCAGATTTGCCCAAGGCACCCACACTACTATAATTTAACACCAGAGGCAACTTCAAAATGTTGAAAATTAACACTTCCTGAGATCCCTTTACAGCTTCAGTATAATCTGAATCAATACTGGGCCTTTTATCAAAGCAAAAATGTGCTGCCCAATGTGTAGAGTGTAATCAATAATGTATGCACAAGGCCAAAACACAGTGTTTAATTATTCTTACCCAGTCCAGAAGTCAGCTGGTACTTGCTGTCATCAGTTTCACAGTAAACATTGCCATCTTCGACTTGAATTTGAAAGCATCTTCTTCAGCACTAGAAGTGGGACGACATTGTATTTTCCAGTTTAACCTCTTCTTGCAAGTTATAGACCACTATGGCGCAAGAGCTTAGAGAGAAAATAGTTAATTCTTATAACCCAGTGTAAAAGTCTCAACAGATTCTCGCTTATTCTGAGATGCTGGGATAACTGATTGTTCCTTTTCAAACTTAAATACATTACCTGCAGACCATATGCAATCACTTTGATCTGACTAGGGAACTAAGGAACTCTCACGTCTGCAGAGCCTCTTCCTGAAACACAGGAAAGTTACTCAACATTTGCACAGAAAACAGGTCCACCTGACAAACAAATCTTGGGACTTGGAAATTAGAGCTTTCCAATGCAGCATGCATAGTCTAGACACAGAAACATGGCGTTTCTTTAAATTGCTGGGACTTCCATGCGTTTCCTTGTCAAGCTGAACAGCAGTCATCATTGATCCGTGCATACCGCAGGCACACGCTGCTCTGAAACTGGTTTTTAAATTAGCTTTCTTTGGGGCGGGAGAGTGTACACAGTGTACAGGAGGGGACAAAATCACTGAGAAGAGGGAAGGCTTTTTTGAAATCTACTGTCAGTCAAAACCAAATCAACATTGCAGACCAGATCCCAGGTTCATTTAAATGCATCAGTGAAGTTAATATAATTTATTCCAGATGAGGATTTGTTGTTTGAATTTTGAACCACTTTGATAAGACATGTCTAAGTAACAGTCTTTTACACTGTTGATGCTAGCAGCATTTGTGAGAAGGCTAAGTTTATTTTGCTGCATTTGAGCGAGTCATCCACATAAGCTGGTTATAGCTCCCCAAAACTCTATTTCAGAGACACCAAACAGAATCCTTCCTCTTGTCTAATCTCCTGTGATCATAGACCACGCAGTATCTGCGAGGACAGCCAGCGACTGCTTTCTGAAAAGCCGTTTTATCACTATTTCATTTTACAGCAAAACGCGATCACTCAACTCTGCCAAGCTTCCTGGGCCTGCAGAGTGCCCAGCCAAGTGAAAACCCAGACAAAAGCACAAGCCCAGTGAAAAACCTTGCCATGCCCCATATGGATTGAAGAACAGAAAAAGAGAAATGGTAGATACGTAAAAAGGGAAGGTGCTTGTTTACAGGATATGCAGTCATTTATATTTAGCAGCTAAATGTTCCATGCTGCTGGTGAAAGACAATGAGGGAAGTAAAGCAGCCATCAGATAGGTTAACCACCAACTTTAATCTACAGTTTCAGTATTGCTGGGCAGCTGTTTCTGGGAAACTATGCTAGGATGCAAAATAGGCAAGAAAACCCCTAATTGTTTGTTACCTCATCCCAAAGAACACGAAACAAGTATTGCTGCCTTTCGGATGAATAAGATCTACTAAAAGCTAATACTGGAGCTCACTTTGTGCCTTGATAAATGCCCCTTAAACTGATGACTTGATTGTCTTTTTTTGAACAAGCCAAATAAATGAAGAAAGATACTCTATTAATTTCAGAGCTGGATTGAAAACAATGTAACATAGTTCTTTCAGAATAAAACAACACCTTTAGCTTTATCATTTCACAGCAGCTCTTTTCCATTAATCGCCAAAATGCTGGAAATCCAGTGTCCTGTACAAGAAGCAAAAGATCTCCTTCTCCTTTCCTAAACCATTCCAAAAAAATCCTGACATTTACACCACCTTCCGAGCTACTCAATTACGTATTATTGAGCCATTCCTGCAACTGATTTATTGGAAGGACGACTGGAGCAACAAAACTTCGTAGACATAAGAAACCTTTCTTTATATTTCGTGTGGCTCTCGGAGACAAATATGCCACATACACCTCTGGGTTCATGAAAAATGTGTTTGTATAGAAGGTTGGTCTGAACTGATATGTTATTTTCAAAAACTATGCAGATTCAACAAAAACCCCATGTAATGATCAGAGAAAGCATTGGAGGAGTCTGTACTACATTCATCTGTTCTATATGAATACAATAGCTAAAACACAATAAAATTTCCCCTCTTATGCATATGCAATTATTTGTGGGAGTAAGTATACATCTGAAAGATATTACAGACAGAAATGATAGCACAAAAAGTAGAGGTTAAAACTAAGAAGTAAGCACTTTATAGCCAAATGCCTGTAAAGTTTAATTGAATTGTTTCTTATACCATTTCCAATGCTGCGTAGATTTTTAGACATGCTTTGCATTGTTCCATAGACAGCAATGGAGATATTCCAATAAGTTAAGCATATGCATCCGTCCTTGCAGGATCTTTTGCCTTCCAACGCTAAAGACTGATCACCATCTCCCTCATCCCACTGACCAATACAATGAGTTTCTCAGTTGCAACTCTTCATTCAATGGGTCATTTCAATAAAATATTCTAGTTTCATCAACAGAAAGTAAGAATGAGGCTGACTACAGCTTCATATAACCAGCACCCTGATTCTGACAGTAATCAAACCCATGTGCCTAGGGGAGAGCACTGCATGAGAGAAAACATTTACTGATGCTTTCCCCAGAGCGCTCCCAAGTCCCATCAATTTGCCAGCCAGGGACCAACTGAGGTTTAGAATTTGAGTGCACAGCTATAAAACTAAATGGGGAGAATGCAGATTTTGGAAGCTGAGGGACCCCTGCTTCGCTTAGCTGACTGCAATTTTGGCATGCCTGTTTATCATCATGTGAACTAGACTGCCATCGTCTCAGGCCTTCTTTTGTGTTTGTAAGTTTACAAAAAAAAAAAAAAAGGTGCCGCTTATTTCCTTGACGTGGCAGAATACATGAATTAACCAGGATTCAAGGAAGTCTGAAGTGATTCTTCCCTGTATTCTTAAAAGATGTGCATTCAGATGCTATGAAAGATTCACCTCCCAGGATCATGTTCTCAACCTTCATATCACTGAATTCATTTGTGTGAACGACACACAAATGTACCAAGAACAGGAAAGAATAATCCAAAGCCTGAATAATGCCTCAAAAAGGATGAGGGTTAGCTCACTCCAATACAATGCAGTTCCAGCTATGGTCAACAGAGACTGTTCCTTCAGCTTCACCTGGACAACAGTCATGTTGCTGACTCTGACCGAGGGAGTGAGATCCCCATCTCTAACACCATTAGCTGTTTCATTTTAGTCTTTAGGTCGAGCATTTTCATGCTGTATTGAACAAGAGCAGGGCTCTGGGATCTCCAATGGATTTGTATTGGTTTTCCAGACAAGGTTTAAGTTCCTGGCTTTAAACTATAAAAGCTTTTGATGATTTGGAGCTTAGTCATAAAGCAGAGAGTTCCCAGGCAGGTTTGTTGCCATGTCCCCCAAAAGTGGAAAGACATGCTGAAAAGAAAAGCAAACAAAGGTGCTGCATGAGAACCGTGACACAAATGCCCATGGGTACCATCATGTGTTAACATTGCAGGTACACCATAAATATTTTTGTATCTTTTTTTTTTTAAAAAAAAAAAGAAGGTGAACCGAGGAATATAAAATCACTAGTCGTGTATTTTGACATACTTTGTTCTAAAAAAAGAACAAAATGAAGAAAAATTGCAAAAAACGTGCTAAAGTTTTTTTCTTGGTTAATAAAAATAGAAAATGAAAGATGTATTAAGATGCATTAATTTTGTTTTGGTTTACCATTCTCCCTTCCCATTTCTCTCTTGGTAACAAAGAAGAACAACCAAGTAAAGAAAAACTTTTTTTTTAAAAAAAAAAACAAACCCCAAACCAAAAAACCAGCACCAATAACCACAAAAAAACCCAAACACCTCAAACCAGAAATATTACAAATGAGTAAATTTTCAAGGCAAGCATTCCACATCATCACATTTTCAAGGAAGCTTGGGGGCAGAAATAACACACACTGAAAATAATTCCTTTTCATGAACTATATGATAAAAATTACTCTGCAAGAAACCGTTTTCATGCTAACTGATCGGAGGAGGCAGGTAGGGAGGAGGGGGAAGATGCAAGTCTTACGAAATTACATACTCGGTTTCTAATTTTTAGCATCATGGACTTCAGGTATATGATTTATTATACGAATGTAAAAAAACCCAAAACTACTCAAACCCCAAACAAGGAAAAAACCAAATCCTTTTCTGTAGGTAAGAAAAATACCTGCTGATGCAGATCACTAATTTTCAACAACGCTAACAAACTCTGGCTGTACGGAGTAGCTCTTTCTTTCTACCAATATCAGAAAACGTAGAAGGTTGAAGAGGAAACAAAAGTTAAACCAAACCATTTAAAAATACAGTATTGTGACAGATTTTATTTCACTTTTATCGGTACTACATGCTTACTACCACTAGAAACAGACATGCCTTTTTTTTTTTTTAAAAAAAACCCCTATATTAAATGTTGACCTAAAGCTTGCTGTGCCTTGGAAATCTGGCTCAGGAGTTAACTGCATGAATTTTTATTTAAATAGATAAGCACTCAAGTTTGAAAATCAGACAAATAAAGGTGAACAGGATAATTAAATTACAAATTCAGTTCATACAAATTTCTCTTATTTTATGCACTAAAGCCTGTTAATTAGCTGAGATCTTTTAAAAATTCTTAAAATACTTATGAAACATTATTTACAAATTATATAAATAAATCCTAGATCACTTTTAAATTAACCAATACAACAAAAAAGTCACCTTTTTGTACTATGTGTACTAAAAATGTTCTTGTTTATTGATCATAACCCAGTTTGCAGTATAAAACGTTTGTGCACTTACATCAAAATGGGTTCAAATAGAAGGAAGGAAGGTATTGGTTTCAAAGGAAAACAAAACAATATTATAAATGCTTAAAATCAATGAGGCTTCTTAATGTTCTTTTCTGCAAAGTTTGCAGTCATTTTTAGAAGTCCCTTCTACAGTATTTGTCTTGTGAACAGGTGATCTCAAAATAGCAGAGACATAGTTTCAGCAAAGGGAAAATATTCAGCACATTGCTCACACTTCACACAGACCTTTTACCAGGAGGGAAAGGATAGAGAATGGAATGTCAGTGGCCAGCACAAGCCTTTACAACATTTAACTTAAAAGGCAGCATTTATAGAACTAATCACGGACTATACACATCCTGCACTGAACAGCGATCAAAAGGACTGGAAAATATACATTTAGGAAAACAAGAGACCGATGTTTTTCCATTACCTTTGTTAAAATTAATGCTTTTCTCCCTGTCTTTTGTTTTAAGACCAGCATTGACACCACCACCAACTACAACTACCTTTTCCTTTAACATAATATATGCTAGGTAACTCCTGTACGTGAGAAATGTACAATAAAAAGAGAGAAACCACTGAATTTCCTATGCAGACACACGAAAATATAAAGCCATACAGATTCCAAAGTGCCATGAATACCAAATTCATGTGATAGTTTATAGCATGTAGGAAAGAAACTAAATGGAACTTGCTCTATGGGTTGCTGAGCCCTTCAGCTGTATCTTCAGTTTCCCCTTTGGCTGCTTTGGTGAGAATTTCCATCCATTTCATCTGCAGTTCTTCATCTTCTGCACTGAAATATAGAGTTTGCTGGGACTGGCAAAGCTTAAAAACATGTTTCACTTCAAACTTCTCACCGGAACCTGGTAAACTGACTTCGTATCCAGGCAGAGGAATAGGACGTGGGCTCCGTCCATCCTAAAGAAGAAAGAACAAATGTAAAAATTCAGCAACAGGTGGTATTTGAAATGGGAGGAGCGGGGGTATACTGCATAGGAAAGAAAGATTTCCTCAATGTGATTAAAGAAATGCCTGTTTCAAACAGTTTAAAACTTACTTTCAAGTAGTAAGATGTGATTGAAGACGCATCACCGTACACCTGAGACGTGGTCATCAGGCACACACTCAGGCTAGGCACCCACACCACATCTCTCACTGAACCGGCGTGTCTCGGTGCGTGCCGCTTGCTGACAACCCCTCCGTGCTAGAGCCCCAGCCTGCCATCCCTGCCCGCAGAGCGAACACAGACACACACACTTCAGTAAGCACACGAATGCCATTCCAGAGTACATCGGCATTCAGTTCCTCCTGCAGTACTGCAGTGTAGACCGCTTAACTGCGACCACTTAACTTCCAACAATAAAAGGCAATGATTTATCGGTGCTTTATTCTTATTTAACAGATTCCCTTTTGCAGTAAGAATACAGATCCAGCAGCAGCATGGCTGGGGATTTTAATATAATTTCACGTAGCTTACACATACTGTCTTCTACAAAAAAACCCTTGCATGAGTTACAGGCAATCAGATCCAGCTGAGCATAGCTCGGTATAATCCCTTTTGAACCTCATGCAACATTTGTAAGATTGGTTAAAAGGAGACAAATAAGCAGAGCTGGACACTGAGAGACACAAAGACAACTACCAGGGAAAAGACTTGGAAATAAAAGAGAATTTCAGATTTTAAATCAATCAGTGAATCTTCTCAAAAGGTCTTGGGTTATTTATGAAGCCTCTCAGAGTTCTCAAGGAAGTCGAAGCTCAGATTCTTGAACATCCTTTAAAGGTCAGATCAGCTCACAGATCTAAGGAGAAACACAGCTCTCTACAGTCACATCCTGAGCATCAACCAACTCCTCTGCTAAGCTCTCAGGAAAGGCATACTTTAGCAAGGCAGGGTGTGCCATGACCAAGCAATTAGTTTCAATTGATGCCAGCAAAGCATTTTCAAAGGCAGGTCCCCAAACTGAAGTCTAAACCACACAGGCATCAAGCATCTGTAAGAAGCTGTCACCTCTTGTAGCAGCTCCTTGCACAGCAGCCTCATACCAAGGTTAACAAGGCATCCCACAAAGAGGTGGCAAAGTCATTCTTTTGTCACCCCATGCTGAATGCAGATGACTTAGTAAACTTGGAAGGAGACCACAGCTCTGAGAACAACAGCAAAAAAGAAAATCTACTTTTCTAACAATTAGACTAAAGTAATTCAAGTTTCAGAACTGCTCGTGTAGATGCAGACACGTACATTAACTAAAGGGTCAAAAAATACACAGTCAAAAACATGTCTACACACTTCATTAAGTCAATACAGGCTTCCCATTTTATTAATCTACTACTTGTTATTGTTATGCAAAAATGCCAGAGTCCATCCGCTTGAAGACCAAGTGCTATTCAAGGAGATTTACAGCAGCTTTACGTCAAACACTAATGAATTCAGTTCCTATTGGAGTGTAAGTAGTTGTCTTAAAAGCAGCATACAGTTTCTAGATCCTGACACCACAGGTGCATCAGTATAAACAGGGAGGTCTTGCACATGCTGAAGTTTGAACTGGCACGTACAGAGTAGCTCTGGACCTGCATACATGGCAGTGCTAAGGCAAGCAAATATGAGACTGATGAACACAAAATACCTAAGAGTACATGCAAGCTCAACCATGCCTGCTTCGCTGATCTTGTTTTAGAAAAATAGACACTAAGACTTGTCACATGTAAAATTGGAGGTTGCGCATGACAATGAAAAATGATATCGTTTGTAGCCAAGAAGTGCAGGGTAAGAACAAAACTGATACTTGAATTGTACATGCTACACCTACCCAACATGTGCAGACACAAGCAAATTAAGCAGACTGCCTTTGGTCTGGCTTCCTCCCTTTTCTTAGTATGATGCCTTTGCCAGTTTCTCTGTACCTGCCTGATCCAAAAGCAATGGATTTAAATTATCTCTGAAACACTACCCTACCGACAGATAAAGGTGAAGCACTCAGCCTCGAGTCATACCACACCCTCAAACTAGATCCCTCTGCAGCACCATGAGCATCTCTGGATTTTCTCTGCCCCTGAACCCTTCCCCTCCTAACTGAAGTCCAGCAAATCCAGGGGCTATTCTGCACCCAGGAGGAATTTGGGCCCTACACCAAGCACAGAAGTAGAATTTACAGGCCTTACAGAGAGATAAATTTCATATTCCATTTTTAAGAGCCTACAGGACCTGGCTGGTCAAATTAGGGTTTTTTTTGTGTAAATATTTCTGTATGCAACATACTCAGGCTGCATGATAATCAGTATTTCATCAAACCAAACTACCCAGTGCTGGGAAGAGCTTCACTTTAGGGTTGATTTCAATCATTTTCCTGAGATAGCGAGTGATACACAGAAATCTACTGGATGTGTAATACTGTCAGTAATCACAAGCATTGTGCATTCATCCTGACTCTAAGCAGCACAATACTAATGGGATATTTATCTAGGTAATTACAGCAGCATTTATGTATTGCTCTATTACAGCCATTACAACACCCAGCATTTGAGGTTTGGGAATAGATAGCTCATTTCCACCACACAGGCAGTTCTGTTTCATGCAACCCTCCATACAGACATCTCTCTTGCACTGCACATCTCTTCGCAGCATCTAAGCTCTCTTACGCAAATATACAGAACAACAGCTACCCACTGATGGACCATTATCATTTTCCCTTCCTGTTTTAGAGTGGGCTTAGAGAAATGCCTGTTTTTTCCCACCCAAACTCCACTCTCCACCCATTTACGCTCTAATCCCAACCTTGCACAAATCATTGAGAGACTCCTGCAATGCAATGGCGTGCCAAGATGCAAAGCTCTGAAGGACCATGAGAAAGGACAGGCAGAGTTTCATGCAGGGTCAACTAAAACTTCACCTAAACAGGGTCAACAGACAAGCCACAAAAATACTTCTCTAAAGCTCTGAGCTCAGCTTCAAACTCAGCTACTCCCTTATTTTCTAGGAGCAAATTGCATTCACATGATGAATAAAACAACTTTCTTCAGAATTTACAAAGCAAAATTTTCTCTTGGATCAAAGTTGATAATTATTATATACACTAACTCTCACTATACTAGATTTACCCTCCGTATTTCTCCAAAATTCATTACTTCTCTAGCTAGCTGGGACTCCCTAATTCTGCATTTATCAATCAGGTGCACGTTAATGTCAGAGCTGTGGAGGTAGTTGTCCTTGGAAAGACAAATCTCTATAGAACTGCTGATCCTTAAGCTTGAGGTGGTCTTTATAAGCAAACTCTTATAATTCCACTCAGATAAACATGACAAACAGCCGCATAAACTCTGTTTCAGATTGAGGACAGATAGAATTGGTATGATTTCCATACCTAAATAAGCTGTGAAATTCATCCTCATGTGTAAAGCCTTATGCAAGACTTAAACTGTGGCCACTCTGGGGATTAATTCATTCTCCTGGAACAAGGATCGAAAGCAAAAGAGCCGTTTTCTTGCTATTTTAAAGCCTGTGAGTTGTATTTCCATCTGCACTGGCATCCCTTCTCTGGTGTGAGGGCTGGGGGTGCAGAGGATGAAAGCTGTCAGGGCTCTTACTGTATCAGAAGCTCCAGATTCAGCTTGGTTTACTCCTTCTTCCCAAGACGTGGCTATTCTTTCTGTTCTTTTTAAAAATAATCCCCCAACTTTCAAACTCCTACAGCTATGCTTCACTTGGTCTGTGTTTCAAGATCTTTAATGCCATTGTTGGCAATATTATTCCCAAAAGGCACCTCTTTTTTTAGGCACTGAAATGCTTCTTTGTAGGCCGGAAGAGGTTTGTGAGATGCATCGAGGTGGTTGTATGAAACAAAACAATGCCTGGGAAAATAACATTCAAGCACATGAGCAGTTCCCGACTGATTCCAAACACTTAGCCACCAGGAAAGAAGCTCTGGAAGAGATTTTTCTCAGAAGTCTAGTGTATACAATGTAAACCAGAACTAACAAGAATGTTGGGTTAATATCAAGGAAGAGGATTTGCTTTGTAATTTTTTCCTTCAGTTGGATGCAAACTGAAGGAAGTATATGAGTGGGAATGGTAGGCCCTTGAAGAAGGGATTCATTTTTGTTGTTTATAGTCTCAGCCTGCAACTGGTGATCCCCAATAGTAAATCCTGGCTTGGTTATTGAATGTAAGATAGATCAACCTTGTCCTGTATGACTTCTTGCCACTTCATTGGGAGATTTACCTCACACCTGAAATACCTGAGGACACTAACCACTAAATTTAACTGTCCTAAAATCGACAGTCACTGTCAAAAGCACACCTTTCCCCTAAAAAATAGGATCTTACTAATAATATCAACAGATGCTCAAGATCAAATTTGGCAGGAGGTGGAGCAAAGAACGTAACATCTGAAGCACAGAAGCTCCTCCAGCTTCCAATCCTGGCTTTGCATGACTGTCAGGAGGGGGCCTGGAGCGTCAAGCAGCATTCTGCTGTGCACTAAATACAGCTGATTTATGTCCCATGTGTTATTATTTGTGCCGTCCTGCGACAATCAGTTGGGCACTAGGAGAAATCATCTTTCTAGGTCATACCATGTAAGAGGAGTTGCTTCCTCTCAACTCCTTGTTCCAGTCATCTCTTAGATGACAAATGTTGCTCCTGGGTGAGGAAGGCCAAAGAATTTAGAGCTCTCTCCCTCTATTCCCACTCTCCCACAGCTTGCCTGTTTGAGACACTCTGGCTTGGCTTGTATGGGATATGGGGCTTGCACTGGCCCTTTGCTGAGGCACAGCATTCATGTCAGTTGAAAAGCTACGCAGCGAAGTCATTCTCTCTGCTTTGCTTTTTAAAGCTTTTTTCCTTTCCCCAGACTCTGACTCCACAGACATCTAAAGATTGGGTTTGTTGCATTCGTTTTAGTGCTTTGTCTGAGACCATTTGCTTTTTCAACTTGTGATTTCAGTCATGCATCTCCTGTTGACTAGGAGGGAAGCCAGGCAGCTCACTGCCCGTGGGATGAATTGGAAGCTTACCCAGTGTGAGGTCTGAATCCCAGCCAAAGCCAAGTGGGCTGTGTTTGGAGCTCCGAATTCAAGCTTTCAATCTCTCGAGCATTATTCTTAAAACACTACACATTTGTTTAAAACCAGAGGTGTTCTTGCTGACAAGCAGCAAAATGAACACACCTCTGAGGACAACGCATACACTTGCTAAGGGGTAAGCTTTACTTTGAATAGTTTTATAAAATCACGAGTAATATTTAGTTCCCAGATTGTTCCTAGCTACAGCCATATGAACTGATGCTACTAAAAAGCAAACCCTTCATATCACTACGATTACAGCTGGGTAATGGTAGGCTGGATTCCGACCCATTTCTTCTTCCATCCCACCTGGGAGATAAAATAAAGCTGTATATAAACATGTCAAATGCCAAATACAAAATTGGATATGGGGGATCTCATTTTAGCATTGTCATTCTTTATCTTCAGCACTAAAAAAGCATGACTGATATTACAATTTTGGATATTCTACCTCAGATACAGATTTTTCTGTCACTTGAGATTCATCACACACAGGTGCTAGTTAGCTTCAACAGCACACTTTAAAAAAAGATAATAATGCTTACCACAGTAATTATTTCAAGTAAAGATAAAATCACATGATGTTACAACAAGGAGTTTTACCAAACTCAGTCCATTTTTCAGGCTGAAGAACATCTACATTTCCACTAATTCCTCCACCCTCTCAACCCAGAACTAGGTTTTAAAAAAAAGAAAAGCTTGAACCAGCAATTGCAATATTCCAACTGCTTCACAGCTCTTTTTTTTTTACAGGAAAGTGCTTTGACTAATGACCAGATAATAAAACCTTTGAGTATACCTGTGTGAAACCTCTCAAAAACCCAAACCATAACCAAATTATCTTTGTTTTGTCCTTTTCTGATAAAAAATGGAAAAGAAAAACTATGAGCTTAAATATTTGCTGACAACCATATCAGCAGTAACTACAGATAACAAGGGAATCTGAAATCTCTGAGGCTTTGTGCTATATTCAGCATACCAAGTTCATTTTTGTTTTTGAAACCAAGCCAAATCCTTTGACCTATTTCTCAGCTTGACATATTTAAAGTTATGCTTTTTTTTTTTTCCCCCCAGTGTGTTAACCCTCATGAATACTATTTTACCTGGCTACCTCCTTGCAGATACAGAACAAGAGGTTCGGTCTTGGGGATGGTCACCCACATTTTGTACCAAATCTTCCCTTTTTCAAGGAACTGGAGGTAGCTGCTGAAGAGGCTGTTTTCAGCTGCTAAGATGCTTTGCTTCTGGATGAAGGGGAAAAAAAAAAAAAAAAAGGAAAAGAAAAGAAGAGCTGTTTCCATTGGTGCTTACGTGGGCAAAATACTTAGAATTAAGTATAACACATACTTAATTTAAGTTGTCCAGAGTGAAATAATACTGTAGGGCAAACTCTGGATAGCCCATAACCGAACAAAAGTTTAATCATTATTATATACCATCAAGAAATAGTACAACTCCATGTAATAGAGGCAGATGCTGAACTATTGTTCCCAGTGGACATGAAGTTAAATACCACCTCCACCAAGTACATTGAGAATGGTAATTAAGATGATGCAGCTAGTTTCTTGCTTAGCAAAGTAGGCTGGGAGATGGTTTCAAATTAATGCAAAAGGCATATTAACAGCCACTCTTGTGCATGGATGCAGAGAGATGTGAGCCAAATCAGTGAGCACTAGGGCAAGAAAAGACTTAAAGAAATTTTTGTCTTCTGGTGGAAAGCAAAGAAAAACAAAATTCCTGTTCACATTAGACTTTGCACAGAAATCTCCTACAGATTTCTGCCACTCTACAAATGTTATTAGCAGATGCCAATCTCCTCAGCTGCTCTTAAGCTTGTTAAGAAAGTTTAATGTAAATAGGAGGGAAAGAAAAAGACTGGCTCTGATCTTTCTCTTTTGTACACCTACTTTCCTGCATTTTACCTGATCCTTTGAAGATTTAGCAGAAGGCTAGAAGCCTGAGTGTGTAAGGGAAAATTTACTCTTTTCCTTTAGTTTTTACAGCTTTCTGCTGTAACCTGCTTTCTAAAGTAAAGTCATAGGTCACATTTCACTGGTATGCCTTTTGGCTTTTCAGATTAACAGAGCTCTCGGCTGCGTAGGTGTAGATTTTCACTTTACTGGCAAACAGCTCTGCTGCAACAGTGCTAGAAAGTTTATCATAAGATACCACAGACTGTACTGATGCCTATTAAGTGCTCATCATCTGTAGGCATAGCTGTAATGTACATCTGAAGTCTTTGATGGTATGAAGCTCCAGATCCAGAATCTTCTCTCAGTGCTGCAGACAAGGTAGTTCAGAGAAGGGCAATGTGCATTTGTAGATTTCTGAGATTCTGGACATGTTTGGGTACAAAGCTGACAAAGCAGCTGAGCAGCAGAGTTCACTGTGAGACACCGTGCTGGTGTAATTTTACCTGTGTAGGTACATTTAGTAGCCTGGAAAGAAATATGACATGCTCGGAAGCAAAGCGGAGCGAGATCCAAGAAGACTGTTTGAGGAAGCATTTATTATCTGGACATGCACTGGCAGATTTATGTTTCTTGCTCAGAGTCTACCTCTTTTCCACGTAGTTTGGTTCTGATGAGTATAACAAGGCTGGGAGGCAGTCTGATGGCTCTGAGGGGTGGCTTCCAGAAAGATGTTTTTCAAGGTAAGATGTTTTTCAGTATAGGCTGCAACTGTTCCTCAATTTTCCACACAGCGCTCAAAGCAGTATGGTGTAGGTCAGCATATCAGGGGAAAGATGATTTGCAATGAAGTTATTTTTTTAGTGTGTCAGTGGCTCTTTCAAGAATCTGATGTCCCTGTGGGTCCGCTTGCAATTGAGATGAATGTCCTGTTTTACACATGTGGTGACTTCTGGCTGTATTTCACAGGTAAAATAAACACACACCTTTTCTTCAAGGTGGCCCATGATAAACGCGGCACGTAACGGTACTCACAGCTCTGCCCGTAGTCTAAAAAAAGCATTGGTAAGAGAAGGTTCAGTTGTTGTGGATGAGGATAAAACAAATCAGTTTGCCAACACGTTTCTTGTTCTTGTAAAAAATAAGGGTAGGATGTACCGCTAGCATGGTATAACGCTTGGTGACATCTGCAGCAATTGTGAAGCAGTAGTTTACAAAGTATAATTTGTGGAAGTCACGTCTTGGAGAAAAGATTCTGTATTATAGCAGGTTCGAGAAAGTTTCAGTGAATCCTGATAGTCCTTCAGAAGGATGCAATGCTTTTGCACAATCAACTAAGAAAAAATTCGTTTCAATGATATTTTGACAGGACATGAAATAAGGAGTGCAAAAGTATTTTCTATATGGAGTGAACAAACAAATCTTATTTTGCCAAGTTTTGCCAATAGTTATTGTGCACAACTCAAGATTTGAAATGCACCATAATAAAAGAAGCCCGAAGTTTTTCCTCTTTTTTGTTACTTTGAAAGCTGAAGTTTAGCTGCAAGATCTATGTGCATCCCTGTACGATCAGCATCCTATGATGAACGCTCAACATTTACAAAGAGCATTCAGGCTCATGCACATTCAATACAAGTTATAGGCCAGAGGGTCAAATATCATGATGGGGGACAAAAAGATAACCAAACAATTTCATTTGTTTTAAATAAATACATTTTTTTTAAAAAAAAAAAAAGAGGAGGTCAGAGAGACTCACAAGGGCAAATAGCACACCAAAAGTTTCTTAGCTAAATACTGTACCTCTGCAGCTAGTCTTTTCTTTTGTTCTCCAACTGCTTCCACTCCAGGGCTGCATGGGCTTGCTGGTAACTGCAGAAAACACTCTTTACACACTCGATTATGACGGCTATTATCTGCGAGTGGTTTAAACTCGGAGCATTTTGCACAGATCACCTGTGATAAAGATAGTGATTTATTAGCCATCATTAAAACATAACCCTTCTCCAAAGAAAGTGACTTGCAGACTGCAGATTGGTTGTTATTAAAGCAAAATCAGGAAAACTAAGATAGAGTGACCAATATAATATTTACTTTATTTACCTCCATTAATAACTCATGTTTTTGTTATCCCATGCTTTGTACCAATATACCTAATTAAAGAAAACATACACCTTTTGGGAAATACTTTATGATTAACATCATGCAAGTTTGCTTTTCTTTTCTTATAAGCCTTTAGGAGTCAAAAAGCGCTTAGGTTGACAAAGCAATTACTGCTTTTTAATGCCAATCGTAAAATGGTCTAGGAAGGACTGATTTTCAGAGTAAAGGTGGCTGACGGGCCCAGAGAATTGTGGTCAATGGAGCTAAATCCAGTTGGTGGCCAGATACTAGCGGTGTTCCCCAGGGCTCAGTTTTTGGGCTGGTGCTGTTTAACATCTTTATAGATGATCTGGATGAGGGGATAGAGTGCACCCTCAGTAACTTTGCAGATGACACCAAGCTGGGTTGGAGTGTTGATCTGCTGGAGGGTAGGGAGGCTCTACAGAGGGATCTGGACAGATGGACTGAGACCAACGGCATGAGGTTCAACAAAAACAAGTGCCAGGTCCTGTACTTCGGCCACAAAAACCCCAGGCAGTGTTATAGGCTGGGGGAAGAGTGGT
>NW_009622778.1:0-22434 GCF_000690535.1 Cariama cristata
AAATGATTCTATGATTCTATGAATTTATGAGCAACAGCTAGATTTTGGCTAGGGCCGCACCCACTCTGCCCTGCAACAGTGCAGTCAATGTCATAGAATCATAGAATTGTTTAGGTTGGAAAGGACCTTTAAGATCATCAAGTCCAACCATAAACCTAGCATGGCCAAGACCACCACTAAACCATGTCCCTAAGCACCACATCTATACGCCTCCCTGTACCTCCAGGGATAGTGACTCCACCACCTCCCTGGGCAGCCTGTTCCAGTGCTTGACAACCCTTTCAGTGAAGAAATTCTTCCTAATAGCCAATCTAAACCTCCTCTGGTGCAACTTCAGGCCATTTCCTCTTGTCCTAGCGCTTGTTACTGGGGAGAAGAGACCAACCCCCACTTCACTACAACCTCCTTTCAGATCATTGTAGAGAGCGATAAGGTCACCCCTTAGCCTCCTCTTCTCCAGGGTGATCACCCCCAGTTCCCTCAGCTGCTCCACATCAGACTTGTGCTCCACACCCTTCACCAGCTTCACTGCCCTTCTCTGGACATGCTCCAGCACCTCAAGGTCTTTCTTGTAGTGAGGGGCCCAAAACTGGACACAGGATTCGAGGTGCAGCCACCCAGTGCTGAGTACAGGGGGACGATCACTGCCCTGGTCCTGCTGGCCACACTGTTTCTGACACAAGCCAGGATGCTATTGGCCTTCTTGGCCACCTGGGCACACTGCTGGCTCATGTTCAGCCAGCTGTCGACCAACACCCCCGGGTCTTTATCTGCCAGGGAAAATTTCAGTGGAGAGGAAAGCCTGCTGTGGAAAGGGTGTGTTGTAATCTACCAGGTGGAAATGCTGATGGGTTTGGAGTCAAAGCTGAGGGTGGTAGCAGGGTTTCTTTGGAGAGGGGAATATCCGAGAGTGCTTCTGGGCCTGTCAGTGCGTCTTTCCCCGAGGAGGGATGGAAGGAATGGTTTCCTACAAGGGTCAGTCAGTGTCTGTCATATTTGCACAGCAAATCCTGTTTGTAGCCTCCTTTTCTAGCTGTAGTTAATTACTCTCAGCTTAAATGAATTGCAGAAAGAGTATCAGTCCAAACAGAGCATCCTCTGTGTGTCCATGAGCTGACTTGAATATGCAACTTCAATATATGAAGCAGAGAAAGTCACTGGCATTTATTAGCATGAACTAGTGCTGGGTGGTGAGCTAAATGCTTTGTTTATGTAAGATATACAATAAGAACTATTTGGTACAGCGTGTTCTCCCTGAGAAGTCAACAGTGCCTGAGCCTGTGCTGGCACCCACTCAGCACACTTGTCCCATTCCTCAGGCCAGATTTTGGGCAGCAATATCATCTTGCCACCCTGCAGCCGACTGCCACAACTTGGCTGCCCTTTACAACACATCCCCTTGTCCTGGCTGAAGGGTGAGGAGGTGCCATGGAGTAAGTGAAGTGCTCATGTTTCCTCATGAAAATGAGCACTTTTGTATGCTGTATTTGAGCGGTCTTGGTAGGAATACAGGAAACCTGAGGCGTGGGGATTGAGGTGGTCTGGCAGACTTTCCTCCATGCTGGCAGACTTGCTGCTCTAGACTCAAATCTCCTTTTCTTGGAGGAAAATGACTGCTGTTGTTGGAAGGGGCTGCTCCATTCAGCAAGGTCCTGGGATGTGCCTTCCTCACGTCTGCCTGCTGCGGGATCCAGCTGTGTGCAACAGAGAGGGGCTTGTTGCTCTGGCCCACGGTCTCTGCCGGGAAGGGTTCGTGAGTCTCCTGTGAATTTGTCTTACCAGATACCTGTCTACAGAAGGAGCCCAGGGCTCCTGTCTTGAACATCATATATCCTCTGGTCTGGGTACAGTGGCCAGCTGATCGCCTTGCTGTTTGGCAGAGCATCCAGTGAGGTGCCTGGCTGAGAGCCAACACTCCCCCTTGTTTGCTAAGTTTCATTAGAATCAAAAGAACAAAGGAAAACAAAATCTAACAACAACAAAAAATGAGTAAAAATTTATAGTTGTGTATCAAAAACAGCAGGGGGGTGGAGGAGTGTGTGTGTGTTTAAAGGGAAGTAATGCCTAACGCTGTGGGATACCCAGCTGCCAGCAGCAAGCCTGTGTGCATTCACTTTGCCTAATGAGGTGTTTGCAGACCTTCTCCCACACCAACATTTCCACATCTGTAATCACGACTTTGGAGTATTGTGGTGCCCTGAGCTTCACTGCCACTGGGAAGCAGGGCTGTGGGGTGCTGGAGCTGTGTTTTAATGGGGACACACCCACTGCCATGGACAGTAAGGATGAGAACCAGGGGGGCTTATGCCTCTTCTGCATGGGAAGTTCAGGGGCACCTCCCCACAGCACTCCTCTCCTTGATAACCCATAGGACATCCATCCATCCATCCATGCCTCCCTCCCTCCCTCCCTCCCTCTCTGTGCCCAAGCTGTAATCCTGCCCGCTTCAAATGTCAGCCCTTACATCTGTCAAAGACCATAGATGGTGGTGTAATTCCTTCAGCTTCCAAAACCAGCTTTTTTGGCTTTGCTGTCTGTCTGCCACTGGGAGTGGTGTGGGGCAAGAAGCCAGCAGGCAATTGCACAGGCCTGGCTGAAAAGTTTCTGGACCTTGGTCTTGGAGTGGAGAGCCCTGGGAGAGGGAGTAAGCCAACCTCTCTCATTGCCTCTTTCAAATGTTTACTTTCCATTTCCTCTTCAGCTGAAACGGAATCTGAATTTGACACTATAAGCTCTGGATAGAACTCTGTTAATCCCCAAAGCATTTCACAGGGACAAAGGAGTGTAATATGGAAGTGGATGAGGGTGATGACATTAATTTCCCTGCCATGAGATACATCTGAACTTACCCCCTCTCCCCCGCTGATAACCAGTAGCTCTTCAGTTTAAGCAAATATTAAGTTTGTGAAGCTTTGCTCTATGCCTGTAAGACAAGCAGTTATGGGAAGCCAGGATCCAGCATGAGTTTTGGCTTTAAGAATTGTAAATTTAAATATTTTATTGTTTTTACAGCAAATAAGAAAATCAACAACACCCAGCCCAACGAACTGCAACAGTGCAAATGCGACTTATCCAGCACAGCTGCCAAGTCAACATGACAGACAGCTAAAATGAAACAGAGGATGAGGCTGTCTTTAGAAATCAGACTCACCTTGTAACAAATCTAAGAAGCCTTTCTAGCAGGAAGGAAAATAGTGTAATCATTAAATGCACTTAAACACAGATTAATCGGGTATATAAGACACAATTACTGTTGAATGATGTGTGGCAGAGCTTGCAGAGACTTAATGCAATGAAATGGAAAGATGTTCACTTTCATGTCATATATCCATAAAGAAGCAGAAGCAGCACATTATCATTGCTGTTTAAACTTTGGTTTACCAATGTCTTCTACATTCCCTAGGGATGCCTCTGAGGTTGTGCTCTGAAGCTATCTGTCCACACATAATGTAGTTCATTCATCGTGGAGGAAATACATGCATGTAAAAGTATTAGCTGTGCTGGAAACTTGGGGCTGAACTCCGAAATAACTTGCCTGTGCCCTAAACTTGTCCCTTTGTGCTTTGCTGCAAGATGGCATGTGGGCAGCTGGCATGTGAGCCCTGAGGCTGGGCAGTGGGGAGCTGTCAGCCACAACCATCCCTGCCCCAGGCATGCCAGGGTGCCCCGCTAGCCGGGGTGCAGTGCCATATGCAACACACAACCTCCTCCAAAAAGTGCAGCAAAACATCTGCATTGAGCGCTAGGACAGCATCCAAACATGCGGCTCTTTCGCAATGACAGGAAAGTGAAAATTATGAATACAGCATGTGCTAGGCACGCAGCTGTGTCATGACAGAGTAGAAAAAATGTAGCAACTACCACTGTCTCTGGAGAAAATGAAGCACTTCATCTGTTGTCTTAAAATCTGTTACTTCCCAAAATCTTTGATGAGATGATGTTTATGTAGCATGCAACTGTTTAGGGTCTTCACATGCAGGGGAACATGGTGGGTTTTCTTTGCAGATGCTGAGCAGCAGTACTCTGTATTGTTGGACTTGCTCTGGTAAGTGCTTTAAGGAGTTTTACACATAATTAAATAGATCTTATGATCCTCATGCTGCTAGCAACTTACCCTGCAAATACCTTCACTGACCACAGCGAGGGTTCTTCCAAAGTAAGGACAGCACAATTTGGCTCTCTATACAAATCTCTACGGCTGTTAACTCCAGGATTTTAGAGCATCACGAATCCTTTTTTACTATAGTGCTGAATGTCCTTGTTTTACTGTATTAACTGTCTCTTTTTAGATGAGTATGGTGTGCAGAATTTGTTCGTCAAAGTGCTTTTGCTTCTTTGGAAGAGGATTCCTCCATGTGCAAATCGGTATGCGGCAAATATGTCTGAGAAAGGTCTGCTTAAGAATGTACTTTCAGACCTAGATAGGCTTTGTAATGTGGTCAACATGTTTAATAGTAAAAAGATTTGTTTTTCTTTCAAATCTGTGGTAATAGACTGCTGCAGTTCAGAACGTGTGGGCTTTTATTGGGGAAATTATACAACCCAAGGGAGTTGTTTTCAAGGACAAGTCTAGGAAAAAATACTTTAGAGTACGATACTAAATGTGCTATATTAACTGGGTAGAGGCCCATGGACATCACTGGCTCTCAGCCTGGGATCTGGCAGTCTTTCATCTGATTTTATTTTGATCTTCATGCCCTGTAGGAATGCAAAAAGATCTTTCTTTCATCCACTGGAACACCCAAAAAAGAAATTATCCAGAAGAGTCAGGAATGTTTATTCCTTCATTTCTGAGTCCAGCATGGATCTGAACTACAAGACAACTAGCTGCTTTTCTAGCTACTAGCTACTTTTCTGCTGAGATTTGATACTTTGCAGGTAACTCCCTCTAGGATGAACTGGAAACACAAACAGGTAATGAAAACAGGGAATTTCTTAATGTTGGGCTACCCTGTAGCTAATTCAGCTGCAAGAGTACCCAGAGCAGACGTCATGCTGAAGGCAGGAACAGATTTTATCCATACCCAAGCTGGGCGGGAAATTACATTGTTGTCGATTGCTAAGACAGCACTTGCGTTAAGCAAGAATCTTTTAAGGCATACCATTGGAAAAAAAATCTGCCATTTGAAAAAATGTCAGAGGTTCATGTGAAACGAACAGGGTGGATTCAGCACGAGGGTCTGTTGAAAGCCTCTGAATAATTACTGAGGAATGTTCACAGGTTTTCCTTGGGTCACAGAGCAGGTGACAGGGCTGAGGACTTGTTCTGGTGCATTGGGACACTGGGAACATATGGCCCAGTGAACCAAGCTAGATGCGGTTGGAGACACATGAAGAATTGAGAGATTGTTCCCAGAGCTCCCTCCTACTGTGGATCCTGTCATAAATCTTTGCTATATTCAGGTTGCCACCTGTGCCTATCCTATAATCTTTGTCATAACATTACTGCAGGTACGCGTGTTAGACCAGCTGAAAATATAACAGTAAATTCAGCAACATTTAACATCCTCTTTGAACAGCTCGTAATAAAGTAGCATAACACTGGCAGTTAACATCCCCAGCTGTCGTACAGAGCATTTCCTTTGCCTTTGCTCCCTTTGTGTCTCCAAGCTCTTTATAGACCCAGTATTTCATGAAAGCACATAGAGGAAATCTATCTTCAGCTTCATTGGGGTCTTAAACCCTCTGTGACACTGGCTCAAGAAGAAAAATACTCCAAAGAAGCAGTAAAGCTAAGTCGGAGGTACAGCAGCACAGAAGGGCAAAGGGAGAGCTATGTGTTCTCCTTCATGCGGTGACCAAAAGACATCACTAACCACTTTCCTCTTCACAGGGGTGTCCATATGACTCCCCAGAAAAGCAGCCTGTTGTAGATCACCATTGTGCTGGCTCTTCGTTTAGTAGCTCTGCAGACTCCAGTCTTTGTTCTCTGCCTGGCATGAAGCATTTACCTGCTCTGTAAACAAATTTATCCCATTTCTACTGATTGATGAAGTTTCTGTTCAGCCACACCATGGCAAAACATGCTTTATTTCCTCATGTGATCTCACACAACAGCACATACTGCTCTAAAAGCTGAACGTGCTTGCAGGCATTTGTTTAACGCAAAGCCTATCCTGCAGAAGCACAGTGATTTTGCAATAAAGTAATTGTGCTTTCTGTGGTTGGGAAATATTGGGAGGCAAATTAAGAACCCCTGTCCTGAAGCCATTTTACCAGAGTGCTCTCTTGCTCTAGGCAATGCCTCATTTCCTCGTTAGCCTCTTCAAGAAAGCTAAATGCTCCAATTAAACTATTATGTGCTGGTCTCTGCATTAGAAACCTCAATCACATTAGATTTTTTATCATCCATGGAAGTCTCTTAAATGCTCTATGATTCATCACAGTTTTCTGTTTTGTAGCCCACTTGGCAACAAGAGGACACACTACTAGAGTGCATAAGCTTCATTCAAAGGGGGAGGTGAGGCTCTGATTGCTTTTTTTGGATCTCACCTGGGAAAAACCTAAGCAGAGTAGAGAAAAGGAACTATTCTATCTCCACATCCTCTTCCCTTCTGTATGCTCTTGCATCTACGAGTTGGTTGAAGGGACATAGCGGGGGTTTTTTGGGAAATAAAATACTGTGTGTATCTCCTTGGAGGTTACTGTGTGGATAAAACATTGTTGAAGGTTCAGGCTGCAAGCCAAGTTACAGATACTCAGTTCTGTATTCTGAGTTACAGTGAATACATTCTAGTTAGGAAACAATGAACTGTTTTGTAATATTCATTTTAAAACTCTACTGAACAAAGTTTAGTAGGTTTGCTTAATGATTTTTATTTTTTTACTTTAAGTCCTTAGGTGATGTGACACATCAGACCTTCTCTGAAAGAAGAAAGAGGCCACCTAGTGCCAAATAACAGGCTGCTGCAGAAAACTGTCTACTTGGAAGGTATGAAAACATAACTTCAGTGTAATAATAGTACTATTTGTGTTTTTTTAAAAAGAAAAAAAAAAAGAGAGAGAGAGTTAGATATTGAAAATCAGATTGTGATAGGTTGTACTTTTTAAAGTTCAGCATGTCTATATGTGAAATTTAACAAGGCGAAGTGCCAGGTCCTGCACTTGGGTCACAACAATCCCATGCAACGCTACAGGCTTGGGGAGGAGTGGCTGGAAAGCTGCCTGGTGGAGAAAGACCCGGGGGTGTTGGTCGACAGCTGGCTGAACATGAGCCGGCAGTGTGCTCAGGTGGCCAAGAAGGCCAATGGCATCCTGGCTTGTATCAGAAAAAGTGTGGCCAGCAGGACCAGGGCAGTGACCGTCCCCCTGTACTCAGCACTGGGAGGCTGCACTTCGAGTGCTGTGTTCAGTTTTGGGCCCCTCACTACAAGAAAGACCTTGAGGTGCTGGAGTTTGTCCAGAGAAGGGCAACGAAGGTGGTGAAGGATCTTATGAGGAGCAGCTCTGATGGGGAGCACCTGAGGGAACTGGGGTTGTTCACCCTGGAGAAGAGGAGGCTGAGGGGAGACCTGATCACCCTCTACAACAACCTGAAAGGAGGTTGTAGCAAGGTGGGTGTTTGTCTCTCCTCCCAAGTAACGAGCAATGGGACAAGAGGAAATGGTCTCAAGTTGCACGAGGGGAGGTTTAGATTGGCTATTAGGAAGAATTTCTTCACTGAAAGGGTTGTCCAGCACTGGAACAGGCTGCCCAGGGAGGTGGTGGAGTCACCATCCCTGGAGGTACAGGGAGGTGTGTAGATGTGGTGCTTAGGGACATGGTTTAGTGGTGGTCTTGGCCATGCTAAGTTTATGGTTGGACTTGATCTTAAAGGTCCTTTCCAACTTAAACAATTCTGTGATTTACAGGTGGATCCACTGCTTATCTTTAAAAAGAGTGAGATTTGGAAGTCTTTATGTTACTGAAAGTTCAGTGTAGCACTCAGAAGATGACCAGTTTCACTCTGTTTGGTAACTATACCGATATATTTGTGAAAACCCCGCTACCCCACAGAATACTATCAAAGCTGAATGAGAGGTGAAGGGTAATTGAACAAATGCTCATGAAAGTTAACTGGTGGTGCCAGACCGGCTGCTAGGGCTCTACAGAAAATCACTGTGGGCTGCTCTCATGTGTGAGCAGATATGCCACCAGCATTGCAGGACCTCTGGCTTCCTTTATATTCAGTGCTGAAAAAGGTGCCCCAGGAGTTCATTTCATGTCTTACAAGTCTGAATTGCCTGCTGGCATTGCTCCTCTTTCTGCATTGACTTTTAAGGGAGCTTGGAGCTACTGATATGTTTGGAGGAGGGTCTAAACTTATGGAGTTTTGACCTAACATCCCTTTGTTGTCCTCTGGAGATACTTAGCTTTTCATGCATTGTCTGCACAAGGAAATTGGGCTCCTAGCTGACTGTGCTTAACCTCATTTGGATGACACAAATAGCTCCTCAAGGCATGTATCAAGCATCTCTGTTAAATATTGGTCTTGCAAGCTTTAGGTGTTCAGCCAGGCTTCCAGTGATATCCTTGCTTTCAAAGGGAATCTACTGTATAAAGAGCGCAGGGTCATCTGGATGCATATAACCGCTGCAGGGAAATGCCTGTATCCATCTGGAATGAGTCTGTCTATGTAACATGAAACAATTTCCCTGGGAGAAGAAAAAACACTTTTCCATGTCCCCTTCTGAGTCATGATGTTGTCCAAAAATATGGTTCAAACAATTAAAGTTCTTAAATTTTAGGTTCATCTTATTTTAATGTTTAGTTTCTCTTGTTAGTCACTGGCATATGGAACCTTGTCAAAGCTTAGTACTTTCCAAATTAGACCCTAAAAATCTTCTTTGAAGCACCCAGAAATGGAGGTGCCCAAAATCATTGCCTCTGTGAACTTGTGCCCATTTTATTGTATTCAAGCAGTATCATGAAAATACCTCCTCTCTACCAATACTCACTATGTGCATCAGGACTTTATTTTAGTGGTGTCTGCAAGCATAGGGAACGCTAGCACGAGACTTCACAAGTCATCATGTGTTGCCCATATTATGGTCCCCGAAGGCATGGAATTGCAGTAAGGTCAGTTTTATTTTCTACGTAGCTATAGTAAGAGTAGAGTTCTGGGGCACATGGCTTCTCAAAAAAAATTCTACATAGAAGTAAAGGGCAAAACAGAAGACAAGGTAAGATTCCATCTAAGATTACACATTGATGACATCAGCTTTGTTCTGTGAGGCATTTTGCTGTAGGCATAAATTGTTGTTTTCCAGACTAGATGGGAATAGAAAAATAATAATTTTTTAAAAGTTGTGTAACTTCAGAGAAAAAAAAAGCATATTTAGAAGACTCAATGTGACAATCTCCACAGATATGAATATTACTTTATACCTAAATGAAATATTTAATATGTCTGGAAAATGCTTGTGGCAGTTTCATGTGGCAATTCCATCTCTTTTACGTATTTCAGTAGAAGTTCTAACCCAGTCTGGCACCTATGTGGGTATTAAATTAATTTCAGAGCAAAGCAGTTTGTTTTCTATTTGCTGGAATCTAAGTCATATCTTAATAGGAACAGAAGTCCTCAGTGCCTCCCAGTTATTTAACTGGTATCAAGTCTATCCCAGGTGTGCTGTTAGGTACGTCCTCTGTTCATGAATAGGACAGTTCACATAGGCTAGTGTGAGCTTAGGTTTTTCTCTATGCCTGTTTAATATCTGACATTCCAAGATTTTAAGACAGAAGAGATGTTTATAATTGTCTGCTCTTATCTCCTGCACAGGAGCCTGGTGAATTAAATCTTGATTTAGCCAGGGCTTGTGGTTGAATTTAATCAGTGGTTTTCTATCTGTTTGGATATATGAATCCTAAAAAAAAACGTCCTGTGGAAGTCCAAGCCCAAGAGAGTACTAGCAGGCTGTGGTTTTGTAAATGTTCTTTGTACATCCTTAGAAGTAGTCCACTGGTCTGCAGGGATCATGGAGAAGAGACTGCAAACCACTGAGCTGTGTTTCCAACAGATTGGAAAACCATGACATGTGATTGAATATGGTATTAACAGGTGTACACATGCAAACTCACATGCTCTTAGATCAAAAGGTATCCTGGGCACTAACGCTGATCCTCTTATGTCTACAGGGCAGTGCCTCCACCCATGAGCCATTGATATCAGTATTATTTACAAACCAGTTAGGTTGATCATGGAGAAGGACAACACTCACTACATGGAGGTCATCAAAAGCTCTCAGAAAATATTTCAGGTAAATAGGGCATTCTTTGCTGGTGATGATCTATCTGGTAGGAAATTTTGGTGATGGTTCATTAACTTTGTTTGAAGGCAGCAGTAGACTGTATCTTCATGTCCCCTTCCAAAACACAGTCCAGGAATAGTGCACTATAATTAGAGTCTGCAAATGGCGTGTTTGAGTGTATTCATTGCAATGAGCAGTCCGTCCTCTGGGGAACTTCTGGGCTGCAACTACATAGTGGAGTCCTCTTTTCAATATGTACAGTCACAAGCAGCAAATTTGCTGCATCTTTCTGTTTTACCTTTAACAAAAGATGTTCCCTCTTCTATTCGGAGCAAAATGATTACTTGAGTAACTAAATACCACCTGGTAGATTTATCAGCAGCTTGCTTTCCTTTCAGAGTGCTATCTTCTGCCTGCAGAGTCCTCCAGTGTTTTCTGTCTTGTGCAATTGAGGAAATGTTCATAAACCCTTAAGATACAAGAACTGAAGGAATGTTCCAGAGCTTTCTGACAAGCTTCAAAATTCCCCGGTAGTATTAATATCTTAACTTTCAAAACCTGAAGAAATAATACAGATGAAAATTGCACACAGAATCAATACACGCAGACAAAAATGCCACGTTTCAGCCAAGAGGGAACATTCTTCTGTAAAGTTCTTTTTAGTAAGACAGTACCAGATTTTTTGCCATTTCCAACAAAAACTAAGGCTAATATTGAGAGCTCTGATGCTGTGCATTAGTCTTGTTCACTGCAATAACTCCTAATGAAACAGAGAAGCACCCAAAGCTTCACTTTGCTTTCCCTTTTCCCCCCTTTGCTTTTGTGCAAGCCTACCAAAGCCGTCTTTTAAAAGCTCTCAGGTCAGCATTTCAGAGCTGAACCTGACCATTCTTGCCCTGAGTAGGGCTGGAGTCAGTCATCCTTGTTAGTAATGATCTTCATGGTTCTACTTTTTTTTTTTTTTTTTTAAGCTTACCTTTTCTATGTTGCAAATCTCTGACCAACTCTATGCGCGCATCTTCCTGTCTGGTTCACAGCTCTTACAGAGCTTTAGCTCTCCATTCCTCAGAGCTGAAGTTAGATTTTTGTGTCTGATTTTACTTGTCTTTTGTCTCCTGTGCCATAGTTACTTTCTTTCTCCTGACCTTCCTTTGAGTAGAACTGGTTAAGCTTTATTTTTGTTTTCCTTCTGACAGAAAACATGTTTTGCTGAGTGATTTTATTTTTTAATGCAGCAAGTTGCATATGATCAGACTTAAGAGCTAGTTGTTTACATTGAGTTTCTTCCAAATTTGTTAACCTCGTCGTATTCCTTCCCTCAAACCCCATCACACAAGTAACCAGACTAGTGTTGGGATGCTCCTGGCATACATAACTGTTACAGAACTTAATACAGGAATCTTGCCTAGTACTCTATTAAATAAACAAGCACATCACAGCCTTCAGCTGTCGGAGTTTGCTGCTAGATTTACAAAGTGGGAAGCTTCTTTCTTTTCTTCAGCTCCAGAACTTCAGCTTCCTTCATTTCAACTTCAGAAGTTTCTTGCTGTTGGGAATGCTTGGTGGTACCAGTAAAGCCAGTAAGTCTTCTTTTAGAAGAAAGGCTATGGATGGGCTGTCAAGGCACCTTTAACCTCCAGCATCAAACGCTCTTTCTCCCTCTTCCAACATGTATAAAAAGGGCTTATAACAAAGCTTTCTCAGGGAAGAGGATCCACTCCAAGAGATTTGCAATGGAATTTTCCTACTTTTTAGGAAATCCATTTCTTTAAACTACTGCACTGAGATAAATCCAAGGAAAACCCTAAATCAACCATCCAGTAATTATGCCTGCATCTAAATTTGTCCCAGGGTCTGTACGGGAGAAGACGACACCTCCCTGGAGGATCTTTCTTTAGGTCCTCCTAATTGTCTTTCTGTGTTATTTTTTTTTATCACTGCCTGATGTAGAAACCTAGTGGTGTTTGTCCAAGATTTTTGATCTAATAGCTTTCTAAGGGTCAACTCTTTTTTTTCCATATCCTTCTAAACTTCTTGTGAGTCATAAAAAGCAATTCTATGTGTAGGTGTAACTCTGTGAATGTTCCTCTGGGTCCCTACACAGACTGCACAGAAAAACTACCCCCCCAAAATTATGCTACGAAAAATCTGTGATGTACTTCCTGAAGAACAGGTCAGGTATTGCTTCCGTGTAACCCTCTAAATTTTTTGCTGCAGGCCTTAATCCTCTAAACAGGTATTTCTCTAATTCTCAGAAATGTACTTTGGGACACCATCCAACACAGTCAGTGACAGTGCTTCCTTTTCTTTCTTCCACCAGCCAGCAGATCAGAGGTTTTACTGTCACTTGTTTTTTCAATGGGAGGGAAACTGTTGGTAAGAGCACCTGATAGGGAGCAAGAAAGGCTGCTGTTGTATTTACCTTTGGATGGAGGGAGAGGGACTGGTCAGTGATTGTTTTTAATCTGGAAGCCAATGGGTTCCTGGTTTTGTTCCAATTCCTTGGAAGCTTGGTCTCGTACAATCGCAAAGCTGTCCCTATTGAGCAACAGTTCTGTTCCTCCTCTGGAGCATAACCAGCTTGGAAAGGTCCAGCTGGAGCACAGAGTAACCACAGGGCAAGGCAAATCCAACATCTGCCTCAGGCTGCTCAGTGGTGAGATCTGCTGGGAGCAGTGTGGAAGGGATGACACCCTGTGGTCCATGCCTGGCTGCTGCGCTGTGCTCAGATGGGAGGTCTGCAACACCAGTTAAGAAGAGCTGTGCTCACCAGTTAAGGAGAGCTGTGCTCACCAGCCTTGGTGCTGGGAAAGCAGAGCCCATTCTGATCAGACTGAGTGTGATCCCTAGACCAGTCCCAGAAGAGTGGGAACACTTCTTCCCAACTACAGCTATGTGCAAGTCAAAGAAGGTTCCACGGGTGTTTATTAGTTGAGCAGTTTGAGAGAAGCAGCCTTTAAGAGAAGGACTTTCCTACATAGGAGGAAAGCCATCCACGTTCTTCTCACTGTTGTATTACAGTGGGGAGGTTACTATGCCTTGGCACTCTAAGTGCACACCATGCCAAACTGTACCACAGTCATAAGACATGCCATCAGATGCAGCCCGTGTGGGTGGGCTCCAGTCTGGTGGAGGCAGGCTGTTGGGGTTTTAACTTCCCTGAAGTGCAAGGCCAGAGGGGAGTCCTGAGAAGGGGTGGATATGGTGGGATAGGGGCCTGGGAAGAAGGAGGAAGTCTCAGTCTCACCTTTACTTTCTGTTTTAGCAGAAACAGAAACATGTTGTGGTGAAGTCCTCCTCCCCTTCCTCCACCCTTTCAGTGAGGTCAGTGTAGCTGAGGAATGTGTACATGAGTTTTGGGAGAGAGAAAAACACCCCTCTCCCACACCCAAATATAGCCCTTAGAGCCTACAGTGTCCTAAGACTTAATAGCATGTCACCTGCTGGTGTCATGATAATTTAATGAAAGATTAAACAGTATCTTCTGTTGCTAGTACTCCTCTCCAGTCTAGTCTGGTTCTGCTATCAGCATCGGAGAGGCTGCCAGAAGTTCAGCTTTGTTGTCTTGAAGGGCTGCAGAGTCCATGGACATTCCCTTCATACATGGTCTTGATATTTTTACTCCCAGTGTGATCTTTGAGCAGGCATCAGGGAACAAGCTGGTAGTTGGTCAAGACTTTGTTTTCAGACAATGTTCTGCAAATGTGTGCCAGCATCCCACAGCTGATCAGGTATCTGCTCCAAGTCTAGGCCTGAAATTACAAATTCCAGGGCAGAATGGCTGGTGAGTGAGGGGAGGAGAGAGGTCGAGGAGATGTAGCTTTCGGTCGTATGATGGAGAACATCTGCCTCTCCTCATTGCGCTCAGATTCTGGAAGAGATGTAGCAAGGGCTCTGGGCTCTGCCTGTGTTAAGGCACATCAGCTACCAGGGCTGAAGAACACACACATCTACACAAACAGCTTTTTTGAATAATCACACATAATTTATCAGTCCTACTGACAAATCAAACAGGTGCAAGGTCTTGAGTTGCTCTGCGCTACAAAAATGCTACGTAAGGACAATCTTAGGTTAGATACATAGCTTAGTAGTTATCCCAGTTTTATATAGGAGGAAACAGAAAGTTGAAATTGCCCTCTGAAGCTGTGTGTCTGCATTCCAGGCATATCCCAGCCTCCCACAGGCTCCCTGACAACTGTGGGTGAGAAAGAAGATGGAAGCTGGTCAGCAGTGAGTCTGTGTCAGCCTCAGAACGAATGTTTCTGGTTTCGAGTTCCCTGTTCTGTCTGGCAAGCTATATGGTCTCTGCTTTAAAATTTGCAAGAATGCACTACAAACTATGAGAAAGTGAAATGATGACAGTAATTCCATTTATCTTACCTATTTTTACAATGCAACAGAAAAGGAAAATTTGTCTGTCTAGAAATTCTGATAATTCTTTTCTTTTGAATCATTGTGAAATGCTGATTTTTTTTTAGTTTACTATAATAATTTTTTTCTGATTGATTTTACTTCTAAAAGATCAAAACAACCTGATTAAAATAATTTTTTTTTTACTGGATCAAGGCATTTCGTGACTTTATCATTGCAGCAACGTTAAAACCAAGATTTTTAATTCTATTGGACTGAAAGGAATATTAAAATTGAATTCATTTAAGTTGAAACAAAATATTTCTGTAGAGAACAGATACAAAATTTATGCTGCCAAAGACCCGTCACACAACTCTGCCAAGTTACTGCTCTTTCAGAGAATTGTTCTGTGGGTAAATTTCCAGCCAGTTCTAACAGCAATTGCAAGAATTAAACTGGTGGGCTTTTTCCATCATTTCTAAGTCTCTAAGGCAAATAATTTTTATAGGAACATAAAACAGGGGACATATTTCGTGAGAAGTGCCCAGCTTTTCACAGCAATGTGGTAAATACAAACATAAAATTACAAAGCGAGTAGAACATTTAGTTTGGACAATTTAGTTTGGCAACTGCCAATTATTTTTAGTGTAGTTTCTGAATTCACCCTTGAAACTACCGTGGGCATGGCGTTACCGAGAGCTGTCCATGCCCCTTACAGGAAGGGCAGATGATTGGTTTCTCTACAGCACTTATCATCTGCAATTGCCTCGCATCCAGTCATGCACCTGCAGGGCAAGAGCAACTGTTTTGGTATTCCCTGTGGGAATGCTCAGACTGTCTTTTACTGGAGGTGATGAAATCCTCATCCTGCAGTGCCAGTTCTGTTTGCAGCTTTTTGGTGTGTGCTTTTGTTTGCCATTCCCTGGCCTTTAAGTCATTTTCACTGAATCAGGTCGGGTTATTACTACATTGGGGAATTCCAGTTCTCAAGAGAACAAATGGTTCTGACCTGACAGTTATTTCTAGTTTTTTCCTTGTTTCTTTCCTGGAACCCCCCACCTTGCTCTCTCCCTGACTTTGGCATTCATTCTATGATTATCTGTGACTTTTAGAAGTATTTCCTTGCCAAAAGCCAAACCAAATTCTCCTTACCAGTTCAGTAACGATTTCTTCAGTCAATGCAGTGCTTTAAACAGTCAGTAGTGATTATCAACTTTGTTTTAAGCTGCTTTCTGCCCACAACTGTGTACGTGGCTTCATACAATACTCTTGATCAAATATGATTCCCTACCAGATTTCTAATCTAATGAACATACTCTATGGAAGGACGTGGTATTTTACCTAAGACAGATTGAAACAG
Organism: Cariama cristata; assembly: GCF_000690535.1. Classification (NCBI taxonomy): domain Eukaryota; kingdom Metazoa; phylum Chordata; class Aves; order Cariamiformes; family Cariamidae; genus Cariama; species Cariama cristata. Next base: position 15,937 of record NW_009622778.1, read on the forward strand.
CCCCAAGCTCTGGGTTTCAGTTCAGAGCTCTGATTCTGAATTTGGCCAGTGGCTCCACTTCTGAACTTGACCTTGTTTCCTAGTTATTGTTCAGATAAACTGGCCTTCCTATAATATTTTAACCCTTCAGAGAACAAGGGAGCCTATAGTCTTTCCTCTATATGCAGTCCCAAGAACAGCTTTTGAATCCAAAGCTTAAGATTCTTTATAGTCCTGACAGTCACCCTAATGAATCTGGACCTTTATTGGAGTGCTTTTGAGATGAAAAGGGAGTATTGTACATAAGCAGTCATAAATTCTGTATGCAGTAAATTTTGGAATACTGACAGAATTTTTTTTTTTTTTTTACACATTATTTAACTCAGAAAACTATGCAGATAGCCTTTCAGAAGATGTTCAAAGTACGGAAATACTGCTATATTAATAATGAGTACAAAATGTCTTCACAACATACAAATCATCACACCGTCTTTACATGAAGAGCAAGTACTCAGTAGCAAAGTATACTTTGGTCTGAGAGCTGAAATATGGGCAGACTTCGCTGTAATCAGCAACCAAAATATCTGTATGCATGTAAGACCTAGGCAGAAGCGTGGACATTGCATCACAGGAAAGAAGGGTTTTTCATTAGTGTTTAGCACGATATATAAGAGTTTTCACAGATTGTAAATCATTGCTTGAACAAATTGTTCATTGTGTAATGTGAATGCTCAGTCCCATTTCCTAGTTCAGCTCCCTGTAACTTCAGCAAAAGTGAAATACCATTTTAAAGTTTTACTAAATCTTAAGAATTTTCATCTGTCTTACAAATAATAAGATTTACAAATAATATGAAGCAGTACCTTCGCATTAGAGCAAGATATTAAAATTGAAGTTAATAGGAGCAGTTGGAGCCTTTACACATTAAGTTGATGGTGCTGCTAGATTCCTGGTCCATAGTGAGTTGGGCCTGGCTAATGGGGCTGACCTCCATGAACCTCATGCTATGGTCAGGGTCTTCTACCTCAGAGATTTATTTCTGATGGTGTTGCTGTCAGAGATTGTCCTAGTCAGAAAGACTATATCTTGAGAATCCTATGGAATAAAATTTGGGAGGGTTATAATTAACAATGAACTTAATGACTAAGCTTGACGGCAATGAAAACTTCCTCATTAAGAATGCTGTAGCAGCTTATACAAGACATATCTTTTTGTTTACACATTCTACTCTCAACAGTGTTTGTGTGTCTGTGGTCTCATATGATTTTTATGGTACTTCAAACAAACTATTTTTGTATTGTATTGACATCTCCATTTAAGTTCATGTAGTGCTTTGCCTCCTATGTGTACATACAGTACAAATAAAAATCACTGTCAGAAGCGGAAATGGAACTAAAAGAGCAAACAATTAAACTCCTGTAACTGATGTTGCTACATTTAGTAAGACAAGGTCGAGACACATACCAACCTTGACCTGAATGCCACAGTGGTGGTGATGAAAGACAGTACAAGGATGGGTGCCGCTCCCATGTGAGCTGACGCTGAACATGGCCAGATGGTCCTACAGCCTCTGTATTTCTGTGGAGAATCTGTTCCTGCTATCCATATTTCTTTAGCAGCATGAACACAAATATATTTTCTTCCTTACAATAATGCCTTTTGTTTCATCAACTGCAGTGTCACCGCAGAGGTGTCAGAGAATGCAAGAATTGATGTGCATTATATATGCATCAGTATTTTCTAAAAAAAATGGCAATAAGCACCCCAAAACATTTATGTCCTTTCAAAGTTCTTACATCTTTAGATGTTAATTGGGCTGTGGTTCTTGTGAAAGCAAGCTTTCTTCTAAGAAGTTCAGGATATTTTTATTTTTTTTTAAAGTGGAAAGTATCTTTTATTGTCTAGTTTAACAACCCAGCAGGAGCTGGGAGTAAGACACTTGAGCAGTTGTACCGTACTTTCCTTTTTTAAAATGCTTTACAACATGAAGTATCTCGTTCCCCTTGATTCTATTCTCCCTCTCCCAATTGAATCACCACTCTGACTGAATGTCTGCTCTGCCTCAAATCAGTTTTCCTGTGTTTCTGTTTCTCAGCATCTATCTACCTTTAATCAGCATGCCCAGCAAGCGCTTGGAGATCAGAACCATCCCTCAGTACATCTGGCACATGGGCTGAGTCTCTTTGACCACTATTACCATACCAATCAAATAGCAATAAAATAAAATAGTGGAATCCTACCCATACTTCTTTATAGTTGGAGTTATCTAAATATAAGTTTTCTAACAACCTGCATAAATTAGTGGCAAATACATGGGCTGGCAATTGTACGTGTGAAGAACAGGATGGGGAGGCTTTCTGCGGGAGGGGTGTCACAGGGAGGGAGCTACTGCAGGAAAGGATCCTGTGTGTACTTTTTCCCATGTATTACATGTTTGCTGCATATGAAAGTATAATAAATGAGCCTGGCATTGCTCCAGCAAGGGAAGTATGGCTTGGATCTCTCGCCTTAGTGTGTATATCTGGTACCTGACATTATTCTGATTCGGATACTTTGGAAGATGATGATTCATACTTCAAAGGTTCTTGCTCCTCCGTTAGTCATGACCTTGGGGTCCCTTTTTCCTCCCAGGGATCCTAGCCGTGGCCGTGTGCTCTGTGTGGTGTGAACAGCATTTCACTACATGCTCACACGCTCTGGTTGTCACCGTGATATGGCTGGGTTTTTTAGGTCACTGTTGTAACACACCATTGAAAGTTTTTATCTATGCAAATAAAAGGATCTGCACGGAAAGGGACGACTGTTCCGTGGCCAAGATAACGGGGTGTTTTGTGCCAGATATTAAATTTCCTCTACCAGGCCCCACCTTCTCAGCACTCTCAGGCAGCAGCTGCTGTCCAGTCCAGCTCCTGTGCACTTGGTGCCAAGGGGTCCAAGTTCAGGCAGACTGTAAATGAGAAATGGTAGCTTCAGTGATTCCAAAGCGTGTGACTTCCAAGATCTTTTGTGTTGAGTCTGATTTGGGACATGTTATTGTTCAATAAGCAACCTTTCTCTAGCAGCAATAGTAGGCCAGTTACTTACAGAAAGAAACAGATTTTAATTGTGGTAAATCCTAGGGCCAGATCAGGGCATAGCCATGGCAATAAGAGAAGGAGAGTCCAAAACGCAAGCGAAAAATGGTTGAACCCTGCTGCTGGTACTTGTGGAAGAGCATTGCAGGTCTTTAAGGCAGTGCTGGGTGGGAAGAGGAGGCTGCTGAAGGGAATGCAAGCTGTAAGACATAATTCCTTGTGTTACTCAATACAGGAGCTTCCTCTTATCTTAAGAGAAGGAAATTGCAAGAAAGAGAGACCAGAGCTGTAGGTGAAGTCCCACCTTGCGTCAGTGAACAGAGTATCCTACTCTCTGTGCGTGTGGTTTCCATAAACATACAGGATTTTCTAGGCTGGTGGAAAATCGGTGAGTTTGATACTTCTATAGCTTGAATCTTCATAAAATACCAGTCAGATCCTGTTTGAAGCAACGAAATTGGTATTTCTCGCAGATCTTTCAGCATATTCCTGTTGACTCTGGAGGTGTTTTACTTCGGGCAGTTGGGTGCTATTACAAGAATATGTTGCAGTTTGAAAGAGAGCACTGTAGAAAGATAATTAAGTTGTTAAAGATGCTCATAATGTTGTCAAAAAATTATTTATATTGTGGAATTGTCTGCCTAGATTCTCCTGAGCAGAATCCAAACTGAAAAATGACTGATTTTGAGTCTTGCTTTCAGACTTGGAGTGCTGTTGTGAGCTTCCAATTTTACAAAGTTGAATCTAATTCTCAGCACTGTAATCTCTATTTGACCCAAATTTAGGCATGATCTTTTTGCCCATTTTTTAAGAAAAATGCAGCAAACAGTGAATACAACTAAGATACAGAGAACCAGAAGCAAGTTCGTACTAAAGTGCTAAATACACACAAAATGAGCTGAGAGAGATGTATACACTTCCACCTTTGTTACTACAACTATAGGCTAGCCCTCATGAGGTTATGTCTCTGAATGGGATGAAATAATAGCCTTCTGCAGTAATTGTTGTTATGACACTGTTCTTCACCTCAGAGTACCTTTTTTGTGGAAAGATGCCCCATTAAAATAGGAGACTGCCTTTGAACAAGGGGCTATAATGATTTTATGATTTTGAAAATGTCATTAATAAAAAATAACTGAAACTATTGGACATTAGAAAATATAATTGTATGGAAAGCCAGGTGAGAAAAAACAAAGTCAGATAAAGCAAGACACAGACTAACTACACTAGCTCAATACTTTCGGAGTGGTAGAAATATTAATGAACATGACAGATGAAGTTATAACTTAAGACATGCTACAAATTAGAAGCAGATGCTCATATCAGTTTGCCACAAGATGTTACCATATAAAAACTGAGTTCAAGTGTAATAAAGGCAAGCTTGGTGTTGGAGCTTTTTCAACTTCATCGTCATTAGAAGGAAACATGAAATTATTTAACATTGGAAGTGACCAATAAACAAGAATAGTTATTATGGGCTTGCTCAGACAGTGCCCAAGATAGCTAAAGACGTTTTCTGGTAGAAAACATCATCTCAAAATTCAGTGGAGAATTTAATTTTTCTGTTTTCCACACAAGAGATGTGAAAACCATTTTCACTGCCTGTTGAACTAGAACTGCCATTGCTTTTCTTTTTTTTTTTTGTTTGTTTGTTTGCTTGAATGAGGATTTTTAGCTTAAAAAAACCCTAATTTTAATTCAAAGCTAAAGTTTTTCAGTGTTTTTTTTTTTTTTAAACAAATGTCCAATATTTTTGCCTTAGGAAAAAAGACTTGGAAGTTCTTTAGCTGTCCAAGATCACCAACAGTACAAAATGGTACAAACAGGTACAGTACAGCCTTCTTCACAGCTTCTGTCACCCAGAGCTACAGCAGAGGCTTAAACAGACAGAGAACTGAAGGGCCTAGAGCTGCCTCTTGTGCCAACGGTGGGGACAGAGCCAACCCTCTAGAGTTTCACTTGTGCTTTTATTGGAAGGGAAATGTACAATAAAAACTTGCAGTTAGCAATACAGCACGTTCCTCCTTACTGATCTTGAGTATTTCCTCTCATTGCAACGTCAGACTCAATCTTGTTTTCAGCTTTTTCCTTCAAAGGCTGGGCCAGCCCCGTGCTACGCGTGTGTGTTTCAGAAGGCTTTGTTGACCTGATCCCCAGACCTTTGCAGGATGACGGTATTACCCACTTTCTTGAACTTTTCACTGGTTGACCTTTACTCTGTGACTGCTGCAGGTGGAACTACGCGCTAATCCATTTATGTCGTTTTCCTGCTCACAAGTCTGTGGGAGGAGAGGGTTCGATAAAGGCTTTAAGTAAACTCCTTTTGGGTAAAACAGAGAAGGGAAGGTTATCTTGGGTTATGTTTGTGTCTAAACTCCAGCCGCTTCTATAGAAGTAAATTACCTTCCTCAATGCCAGGCCAAGTAACTTTAAGGAAAGTTTAAAAAGTAAACTTCACACCTTTGAAATAAACAGGCTAGAAAACAAAACCAGAGCCAAACCATTGATAGTATCTGGGAGTTGCCTCTTTACACAGCTCCATGTCAGGTCTTAAAGACTCCTACATTTCCACCTGTGACAGCTTCGCAACATGATCTGTGGTTCTGGGAATCTGTGAGCAGGAAAAAGCAAAGTGGTGACAGAGCAGGAGGTGTGCTGCATGTATTTAATGCCTTCCTACGGTGGGGTCTCTCTTGTTACGTGGGTTGGTGAGCATGAACAAATAGAGCTCGTGGCATAGTGAAATTGGCATTTCTAACTAGGCATCCCTGCTCTTCAGTCCCTTCATTTTCTAAGTATTTTAACTTGTGAGAACTGCAGTGTGTGTGGAGGTGATAGCCATGACTGGAGGGCAGACAGGAGCACAGGAGGCTGGACTGAATTTCAGAGGGGAGGCACGGCCGACCAAGGACAGGGAGTGCGTTTGGGATGCTGGATGCCACCATTCTCCTGCCATGTCCTCCCACCTGTCAGCACGACGTTGGGAGCTGTGTTAAGGCCTGATGTACCCAAATAAAACCACAGCTTTGGAGGATCACAATCATTGATACTGTTTCTCGTGGAATCCTCATGGATAGACTGTCCAGTACACTGCTAGACAAGTCCATAGTATGTTGGGTAAGCAATTGGCTGGCGGATCAGGCTCAAAAGGGTTGTAGGAAATCGGGTTACATCAGGCTGGCGCCCAGTTACCAGTGGTGTTCCCCAGGGCTCAATTTCAGGGCCAGAGCTCTTTAATGTTTTTATAAATGATCTGGATGCAGGAATTGAATGTAAGTTTGCAGCTGATAGTAAACTAGGAGGAGCTGTGGACTCCCTTGAGGGTAGAAAGGCCTTACAGAGAGATCTGGATAGACTAGAGAGATGGGCAGTACCAACCATATGAAATTTAACAAGACCAAGAGCTACATTCTCCGCCTGGGACAGGGTAATCCTGGTTATACAT
>NW_009622779.1:0-53023 GCF_000690535.1 Cariama cristata
CACCACAGTCAATACATTTATTGTGTTCTCATACAAAGAACAACACCTTCAGCAGAATTCCAGTTGAAAGACTATTTGAAAACATGGTTATTTTCAGCTGGAAAAGGTCTTCAAAGCCACAAAATTGGTTGGAAACTAAAAGAATACAACCACCTTTGCAACCTTTCTCATCTACTATGAGCCAAATGAGATACCAAAAGGAGCATGTAATACAGAATATACATTTAGCTATACACGAGTAATCAAAGGTGTACAGACAATGTCAATACCATCACCATATATTTATTTTGATCAACTTTTTAAAAATATTACAATAGCATATAACGGTTTAAGAATTCACTAGCATAAATGCAGAAAGTTGGTAACAGTCAATAGTGAGGCTGCAGGGAGGGGAAAAAAAAGCCCTTAAAGGATTTGGAAAGAAAACTAAAAAGCTTTTGCAAAAATCACTCTTCCATTTCCTGTCGGAAGGACATCTCTCTTCTGCCAACTACAGCAGCTTCTATCACCCATTTTGGCCACTTCTCCCACAAGCTTTCACGATTTCTCATTTGTCATTCCTGGTGCCTGGAACACCCACCTTCCTTCTCTTGAAGTCCCATTCTAAGATCCACTTCTGCAACATTGCCTACAGAAAGAGTAGGCAACTAAAACACTCATTCACTGTGTCAACAATGTGCCAAGCATCAGTTTTCACTGTGTACACTGGACAACATAGCATTTATTTCACTTTACTTTTCTTACTACACCATAGTGATTTCTCCCTCAGTGCATCAAACCTAAAAGTGGGGATTGAATATCTAAGAATCACTTTGGAGAAACAGTGCCTACTGTTTTTGAGACTGCTAGCTGCACTTCTCGGTGCTCACAGAAAGGGAAGTATGTTCAACATTATAAATACTCCATTGTGCCTGTGCGCATCTGTGGTACATGCACATATGCAATGGAGATAACACAAAAGAGGAGCCTATTTAATTTTCTTTACACTGTAGTACATTTTTATCCTTTGCTGGTTCACCTGAAATTTCTCATCAAAATAACTTATGAAACTGAATTGGAAAGCTGCATTTAATAATTTTTTTTGTTTATTTTGTTTTAAAAAGCCTTCTACTCTAAACATATATCCCCTCTTTGAAAATCTGGATTAAAATTCAGCTAACTAAGAGTCTATAGGAAATGTTTATGTTTATATAGGTCAAGGTCTATCAAGACTATGTTCACATCTGCTATTAAACAACTACATTTCTGGACAGTCATGTAGGCAGACTTGAAGCAAAGACACCTTTTTGAAAGTCTGAAGGGTTTTTTGGGTTGGGTTGGGTTTTTGTTTGGTTTTTTGTTTGTTTGGTTGGGGTTTTTTTTCAATTAAAAAGACAATCTAGCCTATATTTCGCTTACACATGTTAAATGCAAGCCTGTCATGAGATGGTATTACTGACCTTCAGGGTGCCATGGACTTAAAGTCATGTTTTCAAGCTTCCTTATATTTCTACATGCCACTCCATACAGAAGTGAAATACTTTACTAGTCAATTTATTTTAATAATAAGCAGAGCTCCAGTAATGCCAATGCAGTTCTAACATACAATAATGCATTACCAAGGGAAAAAAAAATAATCTTTCAGAATGATTGGTTTTGTAACTTTGTGTCATTACAAATGGGAGAAATACCTAAATTAGAGTACTTGTGCAGACAAACAAGCTACAAAAGGCATTTTCAGAAACTTAAAATCGTTGAAGATGTAAAATGCAAAACTACAACAAAAACACTGTAGGCACAACACGTAAACAAAAGATACAATCAATAACCCAATGTAAGTTACAAATACAATTCTTAAAGATGAAAAAAAATGGTTGAAGTTTACAAGTATAAACTCACTAAAATTAAAGCACTTGGCACTAAAAAAAGTTGTGTACAGCTTAAAGCTAAATGAAGCCCTTCCTTGCATATTTCACGTATCCTCACTATTGAAAGGGGAAAAAAATAAGCTCATTCAACTTACATCTTTTTCTGACCGATGTGGGAACATCGATGATTGGCTGTAGTACATGTTCTCATCATGGTAGTCACCATCAACCCCCTCTACAAACTTCTTCCTTGAAGCACCAAACATGCTGTTTGTCACCTGAATAAGAAGAAAAATGATTATATATGATATGTGATTTGGTTTGCTAAACATTTGAAAATTCCTCTTTGATAATATTTTCTGTATGTTGCCAACGTAACAGTTCTTTTAAGTGGGATTTTCATGTGACAGAAACTTGTATTTCAGAAAGGACTGAGGTGGGGAGAAGGGACACATTTCATTTTTTGGAGGGATGTTGGTATGTTGGTTTTTTTTTCGAGTCCTCATTTCACTCGGGTTTATTTAAAATTACAGAATGTCAGAAAACAAAAGAGCAAATCTCTTAAATTTTCCTCTCCTCATGTAAACACCTGCAATCTAAAAGAAGAAAACTAAGGAATGTTCTGTAGAGCTCAGACATTTTAAAAGAAATAACAAAAATTTTAAAAAAGACAGAAAAAAAGTATCTGTGAAATCACTCCCATGTCTCACCACCACAACTTTGGAAAAGCAGCTTTCTACTTGACCCCGTGCACTCAGAGCCCTGATTAAGTTAAGAGAAGGTCGAGCTTAACCACACGCAACAACCTCATCACAGACCAGTAAAGTTGCTGCAGACAGCCCATAAAAAAAACTACTAGATTTTATTTTGCCCTTACTCCCACAGGTGCATGCACAGAGAGAGCTGCTAAGTCAGGAATTGGAAACTAAAGAAACAGCAACCACTTTGCTGGTCACAGAACCTTAATTCAATAGAAAATTAAATCCCGCAGCAAGGTCATAAAATGTCACTAAAGCATCTACCGTATGCAGTGCATATTTATACACCTGACTCTCTTATTTACATAAAAATACACACACCTCTGTTCAGTTTCTAACCTATCTGGCTATGAAACACTATCACAGTGGAGCGTGGGCTAACCAAGCCCTGCTTTAACCTAACAGGTTAATGTTCAAACCAGCAAAACGGCACATACTGGTCAGCACTGAGCAACTCGCCCAGTTTCTTGTACTTTACAGGGAGACTAGAGGGAGCACAACCAACAGGATGGTAATCAACCCTGAGCTACCACCATATGTAACATACCTTCAAACAGATCTTTAACATCTTGAAAGGTAAGGAAGCTAAGTTACAGTCAGCTTATGAAATGCTCTGAGCCCTAAGATTTACTATCTTCATTAATGACAGCATCAGCTAAACTTAAAAAAAAAAACAAACTAGGACAATTTTTAGAATTTTTTTTTTAAAGAGTCATTTTGCACTACCTTAGGCTCATGCTTGAAATTGAAATTTCAAAACATTTATTCTGGTTGGCTGCAAGGAGCGTTAGTTTCAGCTTGAAATCCTCTTACCCCTACTGACACAAAACAACTCTGATATTGCTCACAGTGTGGCTTATTCAAATTTCACCCTTACTGATGAAGATTTCCAGGCAGTGTTTAATAACATAGGTGCTCCTATATTAGTAACAACTCCACAATTTCAAAGTTTTGAGTAAAAATAAAGTCAACACTTGAGATACATTTAATACAGCTATAATCACAGAATTGCCCTAAAATGCTCAGCTAAACAAAAGTCTATTCCACTACTCCTACAAGAGGGTTTCAGATATTTATAGACTACTGATGTCTCAAAACAAATTTATAATCTGTTACACACATATGAAGATATGTAAAGGTACTGCACACCTTCTCCAGATGAAACTTGTATTTGACAATATTTACAAAAATGTGCAAATGTAAGGTCCCAAACTGCTTGAACACATTCAGCTGACTTTCACACTTGTAGTGAAGCTTTCATTACACTGTAAGCATATCCCACTGTGCTAATCCCCGTACAATGCAATTATCACCTACCAGATGGGATGGAGCATTTAACAGGCTAAGGGGATTATCTTGTCCTTTGCTCTGCCTGAGTGAAGTGTGGAGAGATGAGCAGTTGCCTTTAACCGCTGTAAAAAGGATAGTGAAACGCTTTGGTGAAGCTATCCTGAGCAATGAGGAGAAGCTGAGTGTCTCAACCAACCCAGAAGTCTCAAAGAATTTTTTGGTGTTTCTTTAACAGTACCTGGGATAAGAGAATATTTTTTTATTGCCACATAATCTTTTGTGATACATCAGAGTAACAAAATTTAATTGCGACAGAAAGCAAGTCACCAAGGCAGACACCATACTGTACTAAAGCAATACCTAACCCTGAGCTACAGTACAGGAACTATGTAACGGGAAAAAACAATTCTGTCTCTGACCCTGTAGCTTTAGATCTTATTTCCGCAAAGGTTTACACATGGCTGGCTACACACACCCCGTAAAGATTTCTGAGTCAGTGGGGTAAGGTCAGAGCTTTCAGTCTCAAAATAAATGTTTAAAGCTGCTGCAAGAAAGCTAGGATGTCCAAATATGAAGTCTATATACTGAAAAGCTGAAAGATACTTTAAACACTCTCCACTAAATTTAAATTGTCTAATAGATTATTTTCTATATTGATATTTGTATAAGACTGTGGTCCAAAAACTAATCAAGGTTATGCCCTGAAGACTCATGAAGTGCACTGATATTAATATGGAGTCTTACAAGAGAATGGTTATTAAAAAAGAAATGAAAAAAACTTCTAATAATTAGACAGAATCAATATTGACATTTTTATCGGCAAGCCGTATTTCTACCCGATACCCAACAGGACCACGCTGACGGACTGCAGAGAGCAGAGCGGTGCGTCGCAGGCTGCGGCTGCAGCTGCAGGGGAAGAGGGGGAGGCCGGAGGAGCCCTGCCTGCAACCCAGCTGCATCGCTGCGCCCGGCTGCTCTGAAGCCCTTCAAAAACTTTTTGCAGAGACCGACACTTCTTCACAGCAGCATTTTTGTATGTGATTCAGCATCGCTCAAAGCTGCCAAGCGAAGCAGTGGCACACAGTGCTGAAAGCTGTCCATGCTCCCACCAAGGGACGCGGTACAGGCACCGGAGGGCATTCTGGCAGCTGCCTGCACCCCTAACAGGATTTCACTTCACTAGAAAGAACTGCCACTTGTTCTCAGGGTGAACCACCGCACAGATCACAACAGAGAAACGCGGTGTTGCAATTCACGCTTCTATCCAGCCCCGTTACAAAACTAACAGCACAATATAGTAAGGCAGCCGCTAAAGACCAGTAACCGAAAGGGCAGGAACTGGGATGCCGTAGCCAGGCTGCTTACTTCTCACTCGTTCTTAGGCTAACACCAGCGGCCAATTTATCTACTTCCCAGTAGCCACCAGTAACGGTAAGCAAACCGTTAAGACAGTGAACGGCTAGCAAACTTCTGATTTGGAGCACCTATCCTCATGCAGGCTTTTACAATATTACAGCAGGTTTATGCAATAACAGTGTCAGACGGTTGCGAAGTTAGCAGTAGGCATCACCCTATCCACACTGACTTACTGCAGTATTCACTAACACACTCATTAGTCAGTCACGCTACAAGCATATGCACAGATATTGAAAACACAGTTGCAGCAGTATTTGTAAGAAGGTGTGAGAATAACTGGGGCTGTGCCAAATGTGAGCAGATCTGCAAACAGAACTTTGTTGCTTATTTCTTGGGACAAGAAGCCACCAGGAAACCTCATAGAGACTGCAGCTCCTTTTTCACAGACTGACAGATCAGCATCCAGTCAGCTACAAAGGTAAATACAGCAAAGTTCATGCCACACTTATAAATACATTTATAACCCTTTGGGAGAGGTTCTGTACCTTCACAGGGTCTAGACTGATTAGGTGAAAGGCAGAAATCAGCTCTTGTATTTAAGTCCTTCATTCATACATGTATACCTATATATACACACATACACATTTATGCCAACACAATCTCACAGAAGCAGTACTCCAGTCGCACGGCAATTTTATTAAGTAAAGAATTCCTGTCTACTCAGCCTAATTTCACACAGATCCCTCTCCTAATCCCGTAACTACTTCTCCTGTTCTACTGTGGGAACTCAGTCCTCTCTTGCACAAGACACATTGGCAGTGTAACCATTCATTAAAAATGTAAAAACGGTGCACTTCTGTCAATCCATCCTTTAGCATAACATTGCAAAAGTAGTTACAACTCCCACTGGTAGGCCCATAGGCGAATATTATTAGAAAATATTCGTGGTAACAGAGGAAAGGAGCTACATGTTAGGATGGAGTTCGGAGAACTAACCAGCCATGCTGCCACAAACCATGCCCAATTCCGATCAGGTGAACACAACTGCTACTTTCAAAGCACAAGCACATCATGTTCAAAACTCAGATTTGCCCAGAACTTCACGTTAACCAAGTAAAATGCAGTCACAAACCTGACAAGACCTTCACATTCTTCTGTGGAACATTTCCTAACCACCACCACTACAAGGGAACTAAAAGCACCACACAAATTTTAAGAACTTGAAGCATCTCATAAGCAGTTTGCTGCGGTCATTGACCTTTATCCTTCAGTTGAGTACATAACACATGATAACCAAAAATACTTATTTTAAAAAAAAAAATTTTTTAAAGTCAACTAGATTTCAAGAAAAATCCTTTCTTTTTAAAAAAAAATTTTTTTTAAGTCAACTAGATTTCAAGAAAAATCCTTTTCATTGCAAGAAACGCTGCAGTATAGCATACTTCAGCATACAAAAACTTGTTTGTTAGCAGTAACTGAAAATACGTTACTGACACAGAATTTGTAAGGAAAAAACGATTAAAAATTTCGTCATCTTAAGCTGCAAAAAGATCTTCTCTCTAATCACTTATAAAGTCGTACTATAATTGTATATTAAATTAGTTTAACAGCCTGAAGCAAATTATAATATTGAAATATGAAAACTAATTATGTTTCTGTTTTGCAATATTACTATAGGTAATACCCAAGGAGAGCTCACTCATGACATTAACAGAGCCAACTCTAAACTGAGAGGATACTATAAATCTCCCTGGAGAATGAATATTTTTAATTTTGCATAGAGCAGAAAAATCGATCACAGCATTACAACTGATTAAACTCATCATCTTTACGAGAGCTGAAAATTATATACAGTAATACAAGTTTTCAAAAAAAAAAAAAAGAAACCACTTTCGGAATTTTAGCAGTATCTTCCCGTTCCTGTTCCTCCAATGACTGTGATATCTGTCAACATGCACACTATCATTACGTGAGAGTGATTAGAAGTTGTAACCTCAGTCTGATGTCACAGAGCTTCCACCCATGTATATACTAAGGCTTCTGGTGTTGCCGTTTAGGTCTTACTAAGCAAAGTTAATAGTTTATTTTTCTCTTTGGTTACAAATCAATGTTTTCACACAAGGTAACATACTTGCATATCCGAAGTATCTACACATCCCAAGTACCTTCAAAAGTGACCCTTAATGAGTCTTTCAGTGAGAAGTGCCTCAAAAAATAAATGTCTATCAAAAGTCACATGCTGGTAACCACCAAATCAGCCTGCAAGTTTAAGTCAAAATATAGAATTCGGAATTCTAACAGTTGGTAAAAGATAGTATAAATTCAATTTATAGGAAAAACTGCTACTCTTTATGATCCAGTTTCTCAGCATCAAAGATAATTCCTATTTGGCTCAAACTGGAACTGATGTACAATAGAATATATACTACCAACTTGCTAGATGCAAAAGATCTCTCAAATCCCAACCCTTTAGTGATAAGTTATAGCTATTAAAAAACACCATGAAAAGTACATCGGTACAAACAGACACATTATATTTTCAGGATGAAAGACAAAACAAAACTAGAAGTTGAGATCCCTTGGTTCCCTCATTTCATTTCAGAGTCACATTCACTCCATTTCTCCAAGGTGACTGATAATCTCTAACAGTATAACATATGCTTATGCTACAGTAGCCCTTCAGACAACAACTTTGTAATATCAACAGTACATAATCATGGAAAATGGAACATCTCACTGTATTTCTTTCTTGTTAGAAAGTCTTTTTCCTTGGCGAGCTTAATATTGGCACAGATTTGTACTCACTGTAAGAATACAATATTAAAATAGGTGTTTTGTCCATCTAACAACTGGCTTTATATTCTTTTAACTTACGTAAGCATTTTTAAATCTCAGAAATACGGAAGACTGAAATGAAGACCACCACAATATACAAGACACAAATCTGTCAAAAAACTTGAAGGCTGGATAGCCTTTAGAACAATCTCATAGTACTTGTGTCATATGATTCATAAATTGATTATTTTCCAAATTCATAGAGCACTGTAGAAAATAACAGCCACAAAGCAACTATCCGATTTACACAGTTACTTAGGTCAAGTGTCAAAGTAGTTCAAGAGATAACCAATCTCCTTAAAACATTGTATGGTCTTTCCTTTCAAAAAGGAAATATGACAGATGAGAGGCATAGCAACTTCTATGCAGGAACTCCAGAGAAAAATGTTGACCATGAAGGAAATAAAGAACATACAGTTACGATTTTAGACTATCTTCCATTCATATTCTCAAGAACAATCATCAATAAGGTAAAATTTTTCAAGTGTTCTGTAAGGTATAATAAAGCTTTCAAAAGCTACACTAAAACCATTATTCACTGCTGGATGCAAACTATGTCAGGAAAGTGCAGTCCCTAACATCAAACAAAGCCTAGAAAAGCTACAGAAATGTTCCTGACCAAGATCTATGTGGTAACTCTTTTAAACTTTTAACCATCCTTAACTATTATGAAATGAACATTTTAAAACACTCCTGAAATAAAACAGCACAGCAGAAATAAGAAAAACTAACCTACATTAAAATAAAAATAAACCAACATTGCAATTACTAAAGCTAAACTTGAAAATTGAGATTGTAAGAAGCTCCATGTGGTTTCATAACATGGTTGACATCATGCCCATCCTGGGGTAGATTCCTGCAGGTTCTACTCCTACTAATCACAGGCACGAGATTTGGTAGATGTCAGAAATCAGCAGTGGTTGGGGATACGACTGCACCAAGCTGTGTGGATGCCTTTTACGGGTCTGATCAATGAGACGTACTCACTCGGGAAATAATCTTCAGACACGCCATTCAACAAAATCCAAACACGCACAAGAAAGACATTTCGAAGATAAGAAAGGCAGCAAGGGATCTGCAAAAGTGACCAAGAAGATGCCAGATGCATTCCAACTTATGCCGTGATGCGACCTGAGCAGAAGCAGGAGCATGTCCTTTGTACACGTGGCAACGAAGTCACAAGTCCTGACTAACTGCACACATACCCACACACATACTGTAAAACACACAGTTGGATTATCTGTCAAAGACAGGGTTTAAGAATTGTGTCCATCAGGAACAACTATTACTTGTCTGATAATATTATAAATTGTAATATTTACTCAATAATTATTAAAAAAACCAAAACCAATACACCACCGTCAACAGCCTATCCAAAATGCAAGTATATTTACCCAATTTCTCTCTTCTTGATGCTTCCAGTCATTTGTAGTATTTACAGTCCATTCAAGACTAAGAGTGGTTTTACAATATAAGTCAGAAATGCTATGTAAAACAGTATATGCTTGGCTGCGCAATGCCCTTCAACTCTAAGGTTTGTTTCACCATGAAAGATGACTGCATTTTAGAAAGAAGTGACAATTGTGCCAGTAACTTTAGGGGGTAATATGTTTGCTCACACTTTTAAATTCAATGCTATTTTAAGTATGCATGCAGTGCACAACAGCGAGAATCTTGAAAATAAATGATGTACTGGCATACTCCTCTTACCTACTTAAGACACTCCTCAGCCATATCATTTTTTTAAAAAAAGAAACTAGTTCAATTTGTAAACAGAAAGTAACTTCTGAAGTATGTTCCTAGTTGATGATCCATCACGACAACTATCAGCTAAATATACACTATCACATTTATTTACTGATTCTCTGTTGGGAATACCATCAAAGAAATCAATTATGTTAAGAAGCCAGACTTAACCAAAATTCAATTCAGAAACCAAACAAGCTTCTGAAGTACCTATATGTTGTCACAGGAAAACAAAATAAAACCCAACAAGCAAAGAAGCACACAAAGTAACAGACAAGCAAACTTGCATTTCTAGTAACTATTGCAGTAAACCTGTCTATGAAAACTGGTACTTGGTTAATTTGGGAATGGGTCAGTCTTAGAATGGAGAAATTCAGCTGTCAAGTTTGCAAAAATCAAAATTCATTTCTGGAAATATAATGAAATTTGCTTCAAATATTCTTACAATAAACTTCTTACTACAGTGGCACTTCTCCTGGCTCCTCAAAAGTTTATTCTGTGAGTTTCTCTCAACTAGTATTTTGCATCTCAAGCAAAAGAAAAATTGCCATTGGAAGATACCAGAATGACAACTTCCTACCTTCTTTTGTTTGATAACCTTTGACTCATGCCATTAGGTAATTCAGAAATGCACTGGTTGAAAACTACTTGCAGTTTTAACTAAAAATTTTGCAATTGAACAACATTGCTGTTTGCCACATGGACTGCATTAGTGCTTTTGAGTATTTTGGTGCAGACAGAACAAGTTTTGCTGTATTTCAGGAACTACCCTTTCATAACAAATTAGGGTAAGATATCCCCTAATTCAGCAAGTTAATCTATTTGAATTTTATCTCCAGTTTCATGCCTGGGCTTGCCATTCTTGTTGCTTCGTGGTTTTTTTTTTTTAATAAAATAAATAAAAAGGCACTTTACCCAGTTAGAAACTCTAGATGCACTCTAGAGAGCTCCTTAATAGGGCATATACAATGGTAAAGCCAAGCTTTAAAAGATTAGGAAATCAGCTACTGCACAAAGTTCTTCAGAAATAACAAAATCCTATCATACCCTCCAGTTCTCAGAGAATGAAGTTGGTATTCGGCATTTTCTTGAACATTGCAATACTCAGAGCAAATTTATAACAATGCAATTTCTGCGTTCAGCAGAATCCCGATGCAGCAAACTGTGTGTATGGCCAAACTCAAATGATGTATGTGCAGTCTGAGAGCTGGATCAGGTAATTGGAGAAATGAACCCGTAAAATAAAATCATACTAAGCACATTCAAATTGTTCTTCTCAAAGACTTAGAACTGTGACAAATTCTATGCATTTCTCACGGAGGCAAAAAAAAGGAAATAGTGACAAAAAAAGCCAATGGTTAAAGAAATTTGTACTTCCTACTCTAAAAACTTGTTTCTGTATGAAGTAAGTCATAGAACCTAGTTATAATTTAATTAATTTCAGCTGAAAACTCAAGGAGGGGTGCCAAGACAACAAGGCAAAGCAGATAGAGGGAACAAGAAGTTCAGCCCGAAAAAAAATATTGCAATTTGTATAAGCAACAGAAAACAGGGGATTTCAACAGGGAAATGCCAGTCTGCTGTCAGAGTACTGGTACTGTCAACTCTCTCTTTACTGTACTCCCCTCTCTGCTAGAACACACCAAACCAGGACAGTTGTTGTACTAGTATACGTTCCATAATACATGTACGGGCATAGAGCGGAGAAAAGATCCTCAAGGGACATAAATGCACTCCTATAAAGAGAATTAAGCAGGTTAAGTGATAATCAGACAGGGAGTAAACCAGGTTTGGAATTCTAGCATCTTAATTCACAGAATCCCCAGACAGGACAAATACGTTGGAAAATGCAAAAAATTTAAGTATCATTTTAGCTGTTAGAAGAGGAAGTTAACTAAGATTAAATAGGTTGGACTTCAGCTTCACAATCTAGAGACTTGCTATGCTAAAATATTTCTTCTCCACCAAGCTTCAAGAGCAACATGACACACTTTCCTACCTCTGACACTTGGGATCACTCCTAGCCACTCAACATACTTTCTCCACAAAGGACAGGCAACTCAGATGATGCACACAGGGACGAACAGGGCTTAACCTGGAAAACAAACCAGGTCCTAATCTAGTCCAAGACAGACAACTGCCCTCACTAAGGTCCCACTTGTGAAGCGGAGATAATTGCTCCCAGTATTACAGAAATGATATAAAGGTTTCATTAATAAAGAGCATCTCAGAAACCTTTTATGTTGATGAGTCCCCTATGAAGTTATAAAAACAAAAGAAAACCCTTGGTGGAGTAACATGCAAACCTTATTTTACACTGAAATAAGGTGGTAATGATTTTTCTCAATTATGCCCATTGTAACTAGTATGTTAATAACTGATAATCCTCCCAAGAAAGAGTCTTTAACTGTTCTGCAAACCAACTCCCTGCTACCACTTGCTGAAAGGAGAAAAGCCATTTGCCCACGTGGAGGAAAGATACGTATTTGATTGCTAACATCGTTGCAAACAAAGGGCGCACTTTTTGGTACTTCACAACAGACAATCGTGTGTTACTCTACAAATTCATCTGCAAGCTTCATTATGCTCCCTCTTTTTAAAACATCTACACATTTCGTTACAAGCCAGCCTACTGTGATGTTATGCTTAAAAGAAAAAGAATGTATATACTTAAGCCTCCTAAATGGTAGGACATAGTTAAAATAAAATAGCCTTAAATAAAAACGTGGCACACTAAATCAACAGCTTGTCTACTCACAGTCAAACATCTTACCCATTTTGTACAATTTAAAGCCTTTTAATTCACATGTAAAATGCATCCCACTGGTTCAAAACCTTCGCCGAATTGCTTGCATTTGCCAAATCAGAAACTTTTACAAGGGAAGCTGGTGGTGAGGAAAGAAGAAACAATGCTCCCAAAGGTTTTAGGGAGGCTTTATCCCTCCAAGGGACACAAAATTGAAGACCGCCAGTAGCAACGATACTGATAGGGCTGGGGTGGTAGCACGGGGATGGGAGTGGATGAATCGGAAACACGAAGGTCCGCTGGGCCTCACAGGCAAGGGAAGATGGCTGCTGACAGCGCAGCTGAGGAGCGGCTCTCCAGCAGCGCAAGGAGGATAGTGTCCATACACTTGACAGGGAGCAAGTAAGACGACCATGTGCAAGCTCTGTCTCTGGGAGAGTGTTTTTTCCCTTTCTCTTAATCTTGGTGTGGTCTCTTGTAAGACATCTAAGCCAACCTGATATAATTTCATCCGCTAAGTGTCCTCCAGCGTTCTCTGTACAGTCATTACCTTACATACTCCTCAAGCAGTATTTTTTAACAGTTCCTACACACCCAAATCAGTTGAAGCCAAAAATGCCCATTGATAAGCTTTCCAGATCTGTACTTCTGTAAAATATTAAGCCTTATTAAATGATGTATGCAGCAGTAACTATAGTTAGTTCATTTACCATTTAACAATTTTTGCACTATATATCAGGTGGGGAGATAGAGCTTACATACCGAGAGGAAAAAACAAACTTTGAAGCAATTCAAATTTGGTTCATGATCTCAGGATTTAGATGTTTTCATCAAGTCAAATCTCTTCTATTGTGGGAGAAGAATAAAAGACTGAAAATTAAAGAATAGGAGTCCTTTGGCTTTTTATTTGCTTTCAGCTGAGACTCTCAGCCAGGAGGTCAGATTTTTGCATCTGGGCTTCAGCTAAAAGAAGGGTAAACCATCACTCCAGCCAGGACTTTTCCATGTTGATTTTGAAAAGGCTCCTCTTTCCAGGAATATCGGAAGTTATCTCCCACACACACTCCTTTTTTTTGCATAAAAACCAATTCCACTAACTTTTTAAGACAGCAGCACTGCCTACCTATTCCTTCCTGGATACAGCCAAAACTTTCATGTTTGGTTAATCTAAAACACTGAATTTTAAATAAGCCCCAGTTTCCCAAGCACTTCCTGCAGTTAAGCACTATACAGTCAGATATAGATCATGATTAATGGAGTAACAACAGGAATTTTATTTTTTTTCCTTTCATTAGTCAGATGGAGTTTGTTGACACTAAGTAAATCAGTACTAGGCCCATTTCTACTCTAGCTTTTGTCAGGAAAAAAAAAAGTAGTTTTTTTGTTTGTTTATGAATCGCAAGATAGAGGACAACTGAAAAAGAGCACAACTAATTTTTAAAGATTTATCTAACAGTACATTCACACATACAGTATTTAATGCAGGTTTCTGACCACTTGTTTGAAGCATCTTCAAGGAAGAGGTAGTAACACTTTTTTTTTAACTTATGTTGGATTTTAAGAAATACAGGGATCCTTTTGGTTTGGGTTTCTTTTTTTTCCAGATATATTCTAAAAATAGAAATAGCTGAGAATATTCTGGCCAAAAAATTCATTCTGCACACACAGCACATCAAACATCTTGTCTTACCTTAAAATACAACTGGAAAATTCAAAACATTAAGTATGTTTAATATATTGAATCCTTGAAGAGAAAGAAATATTTACGAGCTGCCACAACTTCCTGGCAGCATACTGGCTTCTGAGTGACTCTCCTTCTCCAGACTAATGGTACGTTCTGCAAAAGCAGAAACATTTCCCAAGAGGACAGACAGGTTAAAGTTAAATTCATGTATGGCGTTTTAGTCTACCCTCCTAAAACATATTTAAGAGAGCCTGTGACTCTTCAGGGCAAATGCAAAATGCAAAGTTAAAATTAAAGCCTTCTATCCTTTGGTTATTTATTTATTACTTTTTAAATTAAAGCCTTAAGATGCTTTAGGAAGCATGTTTCTCAAAATATTCCAGGGTCTGTTTCTTGTAACCTTCTGATTATGCAGCCAGGCTATGTTGTGATTACAGCTGTACTGGGTTCAGCCATAAAATGAAGTATGACAAAACAACTTTGATGTTTTTACATCATATCTAAAGAACAAGGACATAACCAGTCTTTAAAAAAAAAAAATAAAAATTACTGAATTTGTTTTAAAGATACTGAAAAAGTACCAGAATTTAAGACTTTAAATTACTGAACTGCAATTCTTACTTGATTTTTTTAAGTGTTAACTGATGTTAGTAAAATATTTTCAGAGTTAGATGCACTGGAAAAGATAGATTACAGACTCTGAGATCCCTACCATGCTATCATAAATACAATCACCAAGTAAAATTAAGAAAGCAGTAAATGCACCTCCCATGCCTTTCCACTGTATTAATCCTCCACACATTTAATTTAAAACTCTTAATTCTGTTCTCCACTAAGGTTGTCAAAAAATGAACTAATCTAGCTATGCACACTTTCATTTAAGCAGGTGGACTTCACTCGGACTCCCATATTGTAAAACTTTGGCCCAATATACACAGCAAACTTTGTTCAAATATCAGAAACTGAAATAACATGTCATTTTTCATTTTAAAGCAATCCTCCTTTGAAGCAACAGACTGTACGCCACAACATTTTAAAATAGAGCTACCTCAAATTGGCAGTCTAAGCTCAGACTGCAAATGTTGCTTAGACCTGGCCCAAATCCCAGACATGGGATGGTCCCCTCCATCTCATACCTTCCTCACAGTTTCTCAAAAAATAGTCACATGTATTTAGAGCTCCAAGGCAGGATGGCAATGTCTAGGGCCTCAACAGTCTGGTAAAAAAAGCAACAGGGCATTACTTCCTATTATTCTGATCTCATTAAAAATAAAGAGTATTTTTACTGAAAACAGGACTACTCAATCTTCAGCTAATGTATATCGTCTTGCTCACAATGAAAGTTTTGCAGTTCAAGTGCTTGCAAATCCAAGACCTCAACTTTCAGTTTTTCTTTTCTGATTTCATTAGATCCAAAACTTATCCTTACCAGCAGCATAACTATGCTTTCATCTAGAGTTGCAATAGCAAAGCACTCAAATCAATTTTAGTCTCAACCCATTTTACTAGTATTGCAGATGGTGACGATATAGGGATTTAAACCATTACGCCACAATCTGATGTCAATTTTTTCAAGTCTTCTCAGGTTCAGCCAAGTCCTAGAAGAAGTTCTTTCTTCTTGAGTGATACAATCCCTTCCCCGTCCGCCTCCACCTTGCACATTCTTGAAGCAGGACTCTTAAAAGACATATTGTTCCAGCATTAAATCTTGTTCACAAAAGATAAGACTAACTTCTTTACTACATTTTTATTGTTCCAGCATTAAATCTTGCTCATGAAAGATAAGACTAACTTCTTTACTACATTTTTCAAAATCAAAATGAATACTCTAGAGGCATGGATATGTCTTTCTCTGAGCATCAGGCTGGTGAGAATATGAAGGGTGACACATTCCATCATGAACCTATATACTGGATAACTGGAGGCAGTTACAGGTTACATGAATTTGTAACTATTCTTAAATTAAGCAAAACATCACTCACATCGTGCACCTCTTTCAATGACAGGAAGTGTACAATAATTAGCCCTCAGAAACTACAAACGGCAAAAGCATTTACAAATACTGAAGTATTCTCTGTGTTTGATCTCCTTCATTATTGTCATTTTTAAAAAATGGTTCCTGAATTTCTGTGGTGCGGTAAGCTCTGTTTGATCTCCTTCATTATTGTAATTTTTAAAAAACGGTTCCTGAATTTCTGTGGTGCGGTAAGCTTTTTTACTGCACTGTTAAACAAATGTATTCTTTACCACTTTTGTTAACCCTTCCCCACTTTTTAAAAGGGAAGTTATCAAAATGCATATTGCTACAAAGAAAAACGTTCCTAGAGGCAGCGTATGTAAACAGCCCATAGAGCAGCACTGCACAATTCACAACTTCCAAAACCCAGTCACGCACAAAAAAGCATGTTTTTCTAGTTCTGCCTAGAGTTTATCTTCAAAAAGCTAGTTTAGAAACAGTAATACTTTTAATGTACACAGGTAAGAATAAGAGCATCAAAAAAATACATTCTGTATAGTGACTGGATATATACCATACATCAAAAGCTTTCTGCTCATTAACAGAAGAAAACTTGGCGAGAGTGCTAGATCACCCACATCTACGTGGAATGCAGAAAAAATGCAGAGTCATAAACAAATGATTTTTTGGGAATCTGACCTTAAACAGTTATCAAGCAAATTCTATTGCAGAGAAACCATTTGCCTCCAAAACTGGACACTCCTGGCAGGCTCCATTAGCACTCACTGCTTCTGAAGTACTGACCAGAATTTCGTTAAGCAGCTGCAAAGAAAGGTCTAGACGACCCAATAAACTAAATACCCAAAGAAAGCTCTGAAAGTAGAAGAAGGAAAAACAAATATACTACTGATAGTTGGTAGAAAGCAGTTTACTTAAGTCTTAAAGTGTTCTTTGAGAATAGGAAGGTTGTTTAGGATACTCTAGAATTAGTTTAAAAGTGACAGCAAATCAGTTACGGTGAGGGAAGAATACAGACGCATAACCATGATCTACTACAGGCTGCAGTTACAAAAATTTGATGGTAAACAAGTTTTTTGGATTTTGAAGTGAGAGAGAAGCCTTTACACATTCATTGGACAATTCTTACATTAAGGGGCTGCATAGAAAGATTTTTTTTTTTTTTTAATTAAAGATTCACTACAGTCTGAATCATCACTGAGCAGGATTTTCACAGGGTGTAAGGCTTCACAGCAGCAAAGTCTACTGTCACATTCCTGAAAAATCTTGGTTGGCTTGTTAAATTTTTGGCTCCTTGGTCCAGCTTTGCTACATGGTTACAGCCATGGTTACACCACACCATAGGAGCAGGACAAGATAATAGTCACAGCCCCAATTTACAGTATCTTAACACCCAAGAAACTGTATCTGAAGATCAAGGTACCAGGAAACGAAGAAGGCAAGCACCCTGTTGTCCAAATTCACTTTACCAGAAGGATGAATCCCTGTATGATGGACAACACTATTAAGCAAGTATACTATGTAAGTGATCACTTGCAGTGGTGGACTGAACTAGGGTGGCCCATACAGCTGTCATCCTAAGTTTTTCCATCATGCCTCTTCCCCAGGGGCTGCTGACAAGCTGCAGAACGCAAGTAGCAACTGAGGTACCACCGATTTACTCCTGGTAGGCTATACCGAAATGTGCACAGGATTTGCTACATAGCCTGTCCAACCACCCCTACAGGGGGTACAACCACCTCTGGGACAGGAGCAAGAACACAGCTGAGGGTGATAACCACATAAACCACCCTGCTTTCACTCCGCAGGATGCCAGTTGCCACGCATCACATACGCTGTTTTCCTTTATCTGCTCAATTGCCTTTTCATTGGGAAAGAACAACAAAAACCCAGTAAACCCGTGGATCCTAAGAGACCTTAACTACTGTTACCTTCATGCTTCTCATGTTATGTCAAGTGTTAACCCTCAGTCTAAAATTTCAATTGAAAAAAAAAAAAAAAAAACACAACACCAAAATATTGACCAATGCCTGTTAATTTATGATTCAGGTACTACAGTAAGAGTGCTACAAGAAAAAATAAAAAACACTACAGGAAAAGAATCTGCCAGCAAGCCATGAAGAACATAGAGAAAAGATGCAGGATTTGAACGGATTTTTATTTTTTAAATAAAGACAAATTTGCTAAACTTTAGATTAAATGCTTAGATAGCTGGTTTGGGCATTCAGAGCCCTAGTTAAGCAGATAAAACTGAGAAGCTGTACACTTTCTTTTAAAAAATAAATTTTAAAAAAGGACTTAAAAGTTTCTACATTTCAGGTTATTTAGGAATGAAGTAATTCTACGAAGATTTTCAGTATACTGTGGCTCTGAACTCTGAAAGCACTTCCTGCATTCTCTGCAAATTCATTTTTCTGGGTTTCCTGTGAAGTCTATAGTCCAATTAATTGACAAAAGATTGAAACGAAACTATTTAGGCTTTTTACTTTCTGGGTAGAAAGTACATCCTTGGTCAGTTCTATTTTCCTCCTTTTACTATTGTTACCCAGTTTAACAGTTTGCTTTCTTATCACGATTTTGATAAATTTCAGAGGAAAAATCATTTCAAATCTCAGTTATTTATACTGATCCAACAAATTTCTAAGGAAGAAAAGCTGGGGCTTAGCCTAATAAGGAGAAAGACAGGAGTCCCTCTGGAGCTTAGTGACTTCCAACATTTCTTACCTGATCTTTTGCTCTTTATTGATGCTTCCTAAATTCTTCTTATCAAGAGCAGAGCATGCTGCTGTTCTCTACAAGGATTCTCCAGTTTCCTTCTGTAAAGACTACTAACTTTTACCATTGGTCTTACACTTTATATTAAAGTAGAATTTTACAGTTTATTCCCTCCTTGCCATATATGTTCATAGGGATCGACGTATCTTCTGAATCAGAGTCTCTGAATATAACTACTTCATTCTTGTTCAAAGCAACAAACCTGTTCTCAAGGATTCAACACAAACAGAAATACACATCTGAAAAACATTCTCACAAAAGCATCCCTCTATTCTAGGCTCTGTTCTAAAATACCTACTTTTAAAGGGAAGCAAAACATACATTATGTATAGATTTCTCTGAGAGGTTTCTGTAAAATTTCTTGATATCAAAAGTGCTAGAGACTGGAAAAGAGAAACAGAGAGAAGAGTGCACAACCAAAGCAGGTTTCTTTTACAAGACAAACTCATTTTAATACTTCAAAAAGAACATAGCTGAAGATTACTCTCAAGAAATGAATGACTTCTCATCTGTGAATCCAGCATTTCAAAACAGGTCTGTCTGGTACTGCTTCATGAAGTATCAGATCTAGTCCAAATTTAAATAAGCAGGGCTGCACTGCCACTCCTGAATCACATGCCTAGGAGCACTCAAGCTATACCAGTCCTTACTCCTCATTCCCCGGTGTCTGCATCTGTCTCAAGGATTTCTGGCTTTAAGAAGTGATCCAATTGCCTGGTTCAGAATAAATAAATTCATAAACAAGAACAGTCACCTGCCTTATCACAGCAATTAAGTCAGGACAGCTCTTCTCTTCCTGATACCATGGATATCCAGCACTACAACTTCCCAAACCTGTGGTTACCGCTCTGCACGCTCCGTTGCTGCACTTGTAAACATCGGCTCTCAAAGCTGAGCCTTCATCTGTGTAAGGAACAGCAATTCCACACTACAGGCTGCTCAGATCTCAGCTTCTTTCAAGCACTACATGGGAGCCTGAAGAATAATGCACTTTGCCACAAAAATCATTCTCAGAAACTATTAGTGAAAAGGCACGCTCCCTAATGGTAAACTACTTACCCAGCTTTGCTCTAGAAAAGCCAAAACAGTCTGGAGACTGCCTTGGAAGCAAAAGCAACACACTGATAAATTATGCTGAGGAACAAGAAACCAACCTGTGCCAAGTATAACTTTTTCCCAACCAATTTGGAATTCTGGGACAAGAGCTAGGAGCACATAGGAGAAAAGTTCACATTCACATTTAAATCCTCAAACTGAAGCCTAACCGAGCATAACAAACAATACATGACAAATGAAAGGAAACACTCTTCAAAATTACTTCTGGGACTTTCCGCAGTGTATCATTAAATTCAAACACATATTGCCAAAATGTAAAAGACAGTAATCACAAAAGCAAGCTATTCCTGAGGTTTACTGACTCTTCTGCTCATCTTACTTTAATGAATCTTAAGCATGTCATGACATGTTCCTGGGAACGTGTCCACGCTACTTTAACGTGGTATTTGGCAAAACTCCAAAGTTAACTCGTATGTTTTTAACTTCATGTCTTCTATCACGTTCACTTGCACCAATAACTTGTAGACTCTAATTAACCCACTGTCTTCAGTCCACTGAAATTCCTTCCTAACTCGCATGAATTTAACAAATTTTACTTTTAAATGGCATAATATCTCATTTAGAAATGCCACCTCCTACTCCACATTTAGGCCATAAATATAAAAACTGGCTACATTACATAGCACCACAGTTTGAGACTTGCAATAAAAAACAAAGCCACTGAATTTCTACTGTAGTGATGTAAAGATAAAACAAAACAGTCCTGAAATTGAACCTCACATCTTCGAAGGTTTTACTGAATTAAATGCAATGTTCTCCTGAAATATCATATACAATTATTAACAACATACATTTCTGTATGAACAAAACCAAGTTGTTTTCAGGGAATTTTTTTTTTTTTTTAGCCTTTACCATTTGAGCTGAAGGAACACTAGGGATTCCAAAGAACATTTATTTGCAAAGCAGATTATGTTAACATGAAAATTTTAATCAAGGATTTATTTTATTTCTTCTTTTAAGGGGATAAATAAAATGTGATTGTTACTCACATGTCAAAATGCAGAACACACCCACCCACTGTATGATACCACTGCTGCAAAGTTACAATCATGGAACCTTGGCTAAGTTCTGTTATGATTACAGTAAAAGAACAAAATATATCGAAATGTAACAATTATTGCACTACATTTCAATGCACTGAATGTAGTAAAACACCAACAGTCAACAAAATAAAGATGTCCGTGCCCAATCCCTTTGTAACTTACATTAGGTAAGTTATGTTCGAATCTGGGAAAACTATTAGAAACAACACTTTGTTTACAAATCTTAAAGAAAAATATTTGCAAAATTTTTAAAAGCACATATAAAAGTAAATATATTTGTTTCAATTTCTCTCTACCACACAAATGCACATATGCATCATTCCAAGGCATTTTTTAATAAAAATCTCATAAAAGTAGGCAGCACATCAATATACTTCGAAGTCACTTCCTTCAACACCTCATGGTTGGATCTATGGCCTGAATATTTTAAAAAGCAAAATCTTGCATTTTGATAGTTATCCCACTCCCTTAGAATAAGGTTCTTTGAGGAGAACCTTAAGTGCACTGAAAATATCTACCTACCTACACACTGTACTTTTGCCCATTAATTTTTTGTCTCTGCTGAGGTAAGCAAATTTTGACCGATGACCACTTCCTGTAAATGAAGTAAATTAATAAAACATTATTAGTAAAAATATACTGTTATCTTCCAAGATTCTTACAATTCTTACTGTTCCAGAAGTGGGAAAAAAAAATCCATTTCAAAACATTTTGTGCACTGGAAATAATTTAAAAATAAACTTAAAATACAAAGCTTCCAAGTATTTTTAAAGCAAAAAGCAAATGCAATAAAAAGCAATAATCGCACACAAACTAAAGCAGGAGTCATTAACTTTCAAAAATTCATTTTAAAAACAAGATCAGTACTATTTTGGAGACTTAGGAAAAAGATGAATCAATAGTAAGATTTTTTTCCCCCAGAAAAAGAAAGGAGCTCACAACGTGAACTAAAAGGCTACAGAGATCTAACGCATCTACAGATCCTTTGTCCAAACAGAAGGGCATAGATGCCTTGATCCTGTAAAGGCAAGTTATTCTAAAAATACTACAGAATTAGTCTCATGAGAAAACCACATAAGAAATCACAAATGCCCCCAAAATTATTTTTAACCATGTGTAATTTATTCTCTGCTAAACCCAATAAAACTTGAAAACTGCCTGATTCTTTCTATTGCACACCTTAAAGGTAACTTTGCCTCCCTACAAGACAGACAGAAATGGTTCTGAACCACCCTTGGGAGAGCAGGGGAACACGCCCGAATTCATGCCCCAACAGTTTTCAGAGATGACTGGAAAAAACAAAACCAGAAGCTGGAAGCACAGAATCTGTGTTTCCAAACCCAAAGGAGAAGGAAGGAAACAAAACCTGTTCCCAACAGAAATCTTGGTTCACTGAAGAAATAATGGGAAGGAAAAAAAAACCAAAACAATACAAAAAACCAATTGGGAAATCAGAGCCTCTGACCTCTCAGGATCTCCAGAATCAGTATGTTCCGGCTGTAACCGGCACAGGAAATGAACAACTACCTCGGTGAGAAACCACACCACCCAAGTCTTGAACACAGAGCGGTACCCTAGGACCCTAAGCTAGTGAAGGAACCAGCTGCTGCATGCAACAATAAAGTTGTAATTTTTTTTCACCAAGAAGCCAAAGGGCACATTCACACTGTTAAGAGTGATGCTCAGAAGAGGCACGGCACAAGCAGTTGGGGGTACTGCAGCTACAGGGTAAGACTCCACACCAAGCATGTCGCATGATCCGTTCTCACAATATTGTCCCACGGTTCCTCACCTCAGAAGAGTGGCAAAATTTCAAAGCAGATTTGCTAAATCATCGAATATAGAAACAATCCATATACGCTTATTCTGCGAAACTTTTTCTTCATCTTTAAGCAATTCAGCAAAAACACTTCACTGAAAATATCACCGAAGCACTGATACACTAGGAGACCTGTCCTAAATGGCTACCACCAAACACGGCCTTGAGTGCCTGAATAAAGCAACCAGGTGGCCCAGGCTCACAGCAGTTAGCCCTGTGGTCCCTGAGCAATTAAAATGTGGCCCTGGTGCCAGAGCTGCACCTTACAACAAAAACCATAGTTTGCCAATGGTGGGGCAATGGGAGGAAGCAAAGCAGGAGAAGCTGCCGTCTCTGATGTTGCGATACCACCCTGGTGTACACCCAGCCTCAGCACATCCTGCAAAGAAACCGTAGGACAGCAGCAAGCCGCTGCCTTCCTCCTTTTGCTGATAAAGGTAAAAAAGTCAATATACACCACCAATAAAGTCAGCAGAAAGTTTCAGATTCCCCTGGTTCTGCGAAGAGACCTGGACTCTCAAGTCAAGTGCCACACCAGCTGATCCAGAGACACCCTCCCTTCGCCGGCGCTAGCAAAGAGCAGTAGCACTGCCCGACACGAGTAGGACTTGGCACAGTTGGGCATAAGGATGTGTCTGACAGCTGGCTCTTCACCTGACAAAATGGAAATGGTACCAAATACTGTGGAAAACCCACAGGTTTCTTTTTTGAGGAAGGGATTTCTGTAAGAACTATATCTGGTATAAAAATACAATTTATATCACTGAAGTCTTACAAGCAGACTGATCCTTTCTGTCTGACAAGGGATTGGATCCTTAGAGAGCTCCAACACCGTAAGCCATAAAACTTTACAGTTTCCAAGACTCCCTTCCAGGTAGATTCTAGACTCAGAATGCACCACCCCACACTCAGTAATGCTGCTTTCTTTACTTGTCTTAAAATGTTATGATTTCAGTTCTAGCATCTGTACATTTGACAATATTAAGTATTTCTTCTAACAGTGTAATAATTCAGACTGTATTAAGTTTCTTTTATTTCATTAAATTCAGACTTGCTACACGTGGAATGGTTCTTTCATCCAGTCTTATAAACCTATTGGTGCGAGCATGCACCGTATTTGACATGCAAATATAATAAAATCATAAGAGAAATCAGAGGTAAAGGGTTCTATTCTTTTCCTGAATAGACGTCATAAAGTTACTCACAGCATAAGCAACTGGTTTTAGGCTAAAATCACTAGGTATATATCATAATTTCAACACACAGCTAGATGGCTCCTTTTCCTTGTAAGAAGGGAAAGGACTTGGGTTGCAAAGCCTCTCTAGGCAGTGCCACAGAAGTAGCTGGGTTTCAGCTCCTCCCTCTCCTCTCTTCCCAGCATCAACCAACTACACCAAAGCAGCTTTCTGTTCATTTCCAATGGAAGAAAGACATTTCATGCCAGTATAACACAACCTTTACCAGGACAATTAAAACAGCACTGATAAAATTCCACAATACTCCAGTCTTGTCATCCCTGGGACAGGGATTAGTAAAGCAAGAGTGGGACCTTACTCAAGTACCAAAATATGACTTGAGAGCTATAGTCAAAGCAAATTGGAAATAAATACATTTTGAATGAGAAAATGCCAATCCTCATCATTTTGTTACGCACGTATACAACGTTACATCGAGAAGACAACATGCTAACGCAAATATAAGCCTATTTCACATATACACACAAACTCTACACTGATTAAAATCACTGTAATTCCACCTCATTACAAGGTTTTTGTTCTCTGTGTTTTATGGGCAATGAGAATTCTTCGGTCCAAAGGCTGTGCATCAAGCTTCATTCTTTTTTTCCAAATTAACATCAATTTCTTGATTAAGAATTCTGCAGGAAATGGGAAATTCTCCCTAGCAAAGAGACATCTCATACTCACGACAGGTTAGCAGCTGCTACCATGTCCTGCACAGTAGTTCCTGGCTCCAGCTGAGCCTCCACTTCTGCAGAAGGCAGGAGCCAGTGTCTACTGGGTAACACCATTACTGGCTCTTGGACCTGTGACAGACCTTACACAGCCTCCCTGCGAACCTATCCCAGCATCTTACTTACCAAAATTCCCTCCGACCTCCTAAAAAACCCCTTTTATACAAACATGACGATGATCTCTCCCTTCCCAGAGGGCAGAGAACAGTTTTTCCTCTCCCTCTCCTTTTGCACTTGTGAGGCACAGTATTGTACTCGTTCCCAGTAGAGTGCAGCTCCAGTTCTTCCTTTCTGCTCTTCTGGTCCATCTTTGCTAGACTCATGCTCCTTTTTAGTCCTTTTAACAGTTAATATACCTCCTTAAGCACAGTACTCCATGTGAGGTCCTAACATCTTTGAACGCAGCAAACAGTATTTCACTATGATTTGGATGCAGGCACTCCTATGTACACATCCTGGACCAGCATCTGCTTCCCTCTCTCCCTCAACATCGAACTGCTGGTCTGAATGGCTCATTACTCACTACAAGCACTACATCCTTCCCTGCTAATTAATCAGTACTCCTCATTATATATTTGTACTGTTTGTCATTTCTGCATTTGCCTTTTCATGCAAAATGGGTACATTTACTTCTTGTCCTATCATCCAGTAATTCAGGAAAATATCGACAAGTACTAGGCTCAAGAAAATGCATATGAAACCTACAGTATCCCAGTGAAGTACTCATACTACAGTTTTCCACACAGTTTGTAATAGCTTCAGTCTAGGACATACCTCCTTAGCTTAGCTACACAGACCACACCAGCAAGTGCCAAAAGTTCTTCTTAAAATACACAGTATCTACTGCTTCTCCTCTACTCGGATCTTCTGCTCCACCACATACTGGAGGATACTGGATTGCTTTAGCACAGTTTGGTTTTGTACTAAATCTCTTTCAGGTTACGCTTCAAGAGTAATACCCAAGTCAAATTCAATCTATAGTATAGGTTTAGGTTTTCCAAAACCTCAATTGAGTGACTGACCCTCCATTCTAACACACTGAGAAAAAAAAAATGTTGCTAGGTACTTAAAAAGTTTAACAAAATAAACAACCAGAAAAACACAAAGATGACACACTCTAAGAGCGATCTTATTTTTAAAAGAAAGTCAGATACAGAGTAAAGGTCACAGAAAAATAAGTAATTTTCTTTTTTAAAAAGAGAAAATGGGTATTAACAGTAAGTTTGACAGAACCACAGAAAATTCAAACATTTTCTCAAACATCAGCCTCCCCCTTCCTCCCCACCTTTGATTTTCAGAAATACTATGCAGTACTCATATTGACCCAGTGCCACTTCCAATTTCAGACAACATAGCTTGGACAACTGTCTCCATACAAACCAATCCTAGTTTAAAAAAAAAAAATTTTTAAAAAAATATACATGTTACAGGCCAGGAAAATTGGAAAATACTTCTTCGAGCATTCCAAACTTTAACACAGATTAAGGCAAAGCTGAAATAAAGACAACTCTGATGTTACGACCTTATATCACATACCGAAAGGACAACAGGTATTCACTGTTGGAAAGATTTCATTATTTAACTTACAAATCTTAGTAAAAATGTCAAAACAATGTTTACACTAAAACATATTAAAATAACGCATGTCATTTTCCATAATGTTTCCTCTATGCTAAGCTCAGATAATATAGTCTGCTTCTATTTGTGACATATTTAATGTTTGCATTTTGAATACTGGAGAAGGTTGCCTGCATTTTTTCCTGTAGAATTATTATTTTGAAAGCTATTTTCTCTGTAGTCTTATTAGTCTTATACCCATTAGTCTTGATTGATGGACAATTTCATTATTTTCCTTTGATTCGCTGTTGTCATAGTTAAAAATAAGAATTTATTTCAGCATCTTCCTTCAAATTCAAATACTCTTACACTGCTTTGACTTTACACATTTGCAAGACCTTCAGCTGATCAGTGATCCTAATCCCAACCCCTTCAGATCATTTTCAGGAACAAACTGTTGAGAGAATTTTTTTAATTTTTTTTTTTTTTGTTAAACAGAGAAATAGCTCCCCCCTCCTGTACTAATGCATACATAAAAAGAAATGGTTTCTCTAGGTAATGGAGGCCCTTTTGTATGCTCCACGAAACCAAGCAAATCTGCAGCACAAGGTCTTTGTCAGCAATGGAAGAGATCAGAAACAGACAGCTGCATGAAGAACCCTGCTTTCAAAAGCAACACTTAGGCTTGCTTTATAGTCAGTCCAGAGAAGTATCAGGGGAGGAACTGGTCCCTAGAGTGACCTCTACCCACTCACTATAAATGGAGCCTCAAGAGGTAGGTGAACCAGATTTCAAACTTGTTAGTAATTAAATATAAGAAAGGCAGACCTACCCATTGCATTGAGCCGAGCACACTTTACATTTCCTCTGATCTTACTGATGGGAACAAAGCCAATAATCCTAAATTTGTCATGCCAGAATTCTAGCGGCTCATGCTAAAGAGAATATTATCGTTTTATTTGTCACACAGAAATGCAACCACCATCTAAAACGAATGACTAATTAACCATGCACGATAAACTAAAATGAAGTTTACCACTTACTCTATTTATCTGCAGCTCATTTACTTATGCTCCCACATACTCTATTTGAACTGCATCTTACACTCATCTAAGACGGCTCTAAATTGTCAGTAGCATCTCAGGATGCAGCACGTGAAGCCTGAAGTAGAACAGGCACCAATGATCTGCACTTAATTAAAAATTATTTACAAACTGCTCAAACACGCAGAACTTTGGCAGGAGCACAAAACAACTACACAAAAGGTAGTTAACAGAAAACAAACATTAAACACAAAGGACCCATAATCTTGAATTATCTTTTACCATAGACATTACCACTATTAACTTGAGTGGGAGACAGCTATCAAAGCAGAACCACTCCTACTTAGCGGACAAGTTCACCTATGTGATTTGAGTGTCACACCTGATAAGTAGAGACATACAGAAATATCCAAGTAAGGCTTCTAAAACTTTCTCCTATGCAGTTAAAATGAAGCAAGGAAAAAAAAAATATTCAAAGTTTGTTCTACTATTAGTTTCCCCTTTAACCACTTCAGGAATTAAAAACAAAAAGATTACCTTTCTTTCCGTTAAGTTCAAAATACAGTAACAGTTTCCCTTCAGAAAAAGTCACCATCTGACTATTATGAAAAAATAACGCAGGAAAGTTTTAATAAATAGCTTTAGCATATTAACTGAGAGATCATCCTAAAGAATTCACATTTCTGCATAATTTTCTGTTCAGTTTACTTGACATAAAAAAAACCAAACACACTTCTCTACTTGGCACCTTACTACCATATTCTGGTTCACTTGCATAACGGAGATGACCTAACAATCCTAGCAGAACAAAGATTTTCATTCACCAAAGTTAGCGGGCAGGGACATAACAATCCATATATCAAGATATACACACGTAATCACACACACAAATATGTGTGTACATGTATATATCAATAAAAAGGTCTCCCTGCAGACTACAGATTTCAAAAGCTTTACAAACTGGTAGCACTTACATTTGGTTTTGTTGTTGGGGTGTTTTGTTTTGTTTTTAATTCGATAATATAGGACTCCTATAATGTAAGCTTCCTTTTATCCCCCTCACCCTGAAAAGCTCACAAAAAAGTAATGGAAGGGTATTCAAAGTCATAAAATCTAAGCAGATACTCAGTTTCTGGCTGACAATATTCACATTCAATAACATTTTTCAATTTGCTCCTTTCAAATTTCTTCATTAGCCTGTATGACTTGACAACTCCTTTTCCTCTTTCACTTTTAATTCCTCCTCATATTGCACCTCTGACAACATAACTTTAAACTCCACATCCCTTATCTGTGCACAAACTGATGTCTTCCTCAGTACCTAGGATGGGTATATGCACTGAAGACTTCATCTGAGGAGTGAATTTCCTATGGGAAGTCTACTTACTTTTAATAAAGATGACTAAAAATGATGAAGCGTTTTCATTTAGTTAAGATTTCAGATTGCCAAAGATCTTCTAAACAGACAAAAAAGGGCAAGTAAATGTCATCACAAAAATGCGTAAAATTGCAGTATTCCAAAGACACTGACTTGGTCCACGCTGCACAGACGTAGCACAAGGCTCCTTATGCCAACCAGTGGCCAGAATGAACACCAGTAGCCTCTTTGGACAACACATTAGCAAGAGAACAATCTTAATGTGGTATACAGGGAAAAGTGTGAAACGTGGCTAAACTGCCATCACTTTACCAATATTGAGCCATTTCCACTGCTGAATTAACCCAAAATGAGAACAAACATGCAGATAAAGGGAATCTCAAATGGGTATATGGTCAAAAAGGAATTTTAGAAAAAAAAGTAACTATCTAGTTTGGGCCAGTATAGGTAAGTGTTTACAATATCACTGAAATTACACAATTTCCTGTTGATACTACATGTTTTTATGGTCTCATATATTTGTTCCGTTACCTGGAAATTACAGCTACCTAAACCATTCGAGCTGTTTTTCAGTGGTTCTCCTATTAATAAAGGACGTTTCAAAATATCCATTGTAGGCGCTCATTATTTTAATTCAAGAAACATTAATTTAATATTATCCTAAAAACTGGAAGACATTACTGCTGGAAAAAGGAAACTGAAAAGTACCTTCAGGTTCCCAACAAGATACAGAAGCAGGTCCAAACAGGAGCACAGGCAGTACTTAGAAGAGCAACCACCTTTCTCACTGGTCCAAGGCAAATTTTGACCCTGCTGTGTTCTCTAAGGCGTGCAAATCCCAACACACATCACTGCAGCGCTAAAATTAACAGAATCGGTATTTCAAGAATTTTTCTCTGAATCCATAACAGAGCTGACAGAGATCTATCTGTAGATGTCCACCTCTAACACACTGGTCCCAGTCTCCCATTCAGACTCAAAACCATGGAGTGACTCAGACTTTTGCTAAGGAACTTGCAACACCCAGAAAACAAACTAAAGGCAAACTCAAGCCCTGACATGTTCATTTCTTTGATCCTGGTAAACAACATGGGACTTCACAGTATTTTCTCCAATATCGCTATACTGTAGTGATACACACCACCACTGTCACCCAAAGACAGTGACCTGTCAGCCACTGAAGAGCTCCAGAAAGCTCATGTGACATTTCTGCTTTGCTGGGATGAGTAACTGTAAACTGCAAGACCATTCTAGATTAAGTAAAACTAATTCAAATTAGACTTTAAATTGGAAGGAGTAACCCATTATGAAGATAATCCCCGAAGGGCCTTACTCGATGTGGTAGGATAGGCATTTAGACCAAGGTTTAACAGTTCTGAATCCACCAAGGCAGAAAAGCCTTCACAGATACTGTGTTCAGAATCGCCCCAGTCAGCTGCATCCAACTGACAGAACATAAGCAAAATTTCTGGGCACTGGGCTTGAACTTTAGCCTTCCACTGAGAAAAAAAAAGAAAAAAAGATGCTTCAAGTCAGCAATACAGTTTCTTGAGTCTCTTTAACTAAGGGACCCCAATCTCATTACTATGAAGAGAAAGGAGATACCAACATATCTTAGTGCCACAAAGAAATCAATCAATTAGGTATTTTACTGTTAGTAGATCTGTATCACTAAAAAATAGATATGCTCAGTACTGTATTTCCATTCCAGTATCTTGAAATCAAGATATATAGCGATTTCCTTCCTGACTGGCTAAGAGAACGGCCAGTCCTGAAGCCCTAAGGGACGGGAGAAGTTGACTGCTTAAGTGCAAAATGACACCATCTTCCTCCTCCTTTTTTATATTAGAAAAACAGGCTGTGAAATCCTTTCCCTCTGCAGCACAACAAAACTTTCTGTAGAATACAGCAAAAGCCCACACTCTGACTCCAGAAAGGGAAAGGTACTGACGAACTGTAGGGCAGTAGTAGCATGACTGGTAAGACTTGTAGCTGATGTTTGAAGGACATACATCAGAGAGTTCACTGTGGGATTGGTGGGTTTTTTTTTTTAATTTAGAGAAAGGAAAGTGTAGGCGGGGGACAAAGTGGGCAATATGAACCTCCTGGGACGCCTAGAGTGATAGCAACAGAGAGAATACAGATGGGTCATAGGTACTGGAGGTAATGCTTGCGAAGTCTTCAACTCTGACAGTATTTTTCTGCAAGTCTGATCAGAGAGTACGGAAAAGCTGAAGCTAAGGTCTTCAAGCAGTGTAAAAGCCATCTTACTTGGGGGGAAAAAAAAAAATAAAGAGGCAAATGAAAAGATGCTCAATGGATGTCACTGTCAGCTAGAAACCCTGACAAAATGGAAGATCATCTGTATTCAGCCCAAATAGCACAGCTTTATTAAAAGGCAGATCCTCCACAACAGATACAAACATTTTGGCAAAACACAGGTATATTCTTGCATATCCTGGGCTTTCTTAGAACACCTGGCCCTAAACTCTATTAAAACTTCCCTGATTGTGTCAAGACAGCCAGACATGAAGACAATGCCAAAAGTATCCTCCTAGAAGCCCGGAACTTCTGACCTTTCCTTCCAACAGCAGAGGAAGCAGAAGTCGGCAGCGAAGCACAGCTGTGCTTTGCCCACACCAGCAGGTAAGAACAGCCTAGCTACTGCCAGCTACTGCAGAACACCCACGAGGCGGTGGGATGCCTCCCTTCCCTCTTCTGTTTCTAATACACAGGACACTGCAGCACCTGCATTTAAATCCTAGAAGTAAAGCCACTGTCCCACTAGCACCTGGGAGTGATGTTCTCTCTGAAGGACAAAGATGGCAGAAGACCTGTATTGTAAAGAGAAGTTATTTTACTCCAAGATGATGTGGGGAAGACAAAGATCCACTAAGGTACTGCACAAGTCTGCAGCCTGGAGCACATACCCAGACAGGTTAAGGTAACAGGCATCCATCTCATCTGTTGTTTAAGAAAGAGGTAAACAGAAGCTTTTGCACCTAGTCACTATCTTTTGGCTCTACACCACAAGCAGCTTGAAGAGATCATGAAGCCACTACCACTGATACCAGTGACAAGTAGGTCGAGTAGATTTAAAGGCCAGAAACTCAGAGTGAAAAACTGTGCAGCTCAGGGAAAAACAAAAATAGCAAAGTCTTGTCAGCAAACAGGGGAGGGCACCAAGAATACTCCAACTAAACACCACTTACAAAGGAGAAGAGGTCTCTAGTTGAAGTAGCTGTGTGCATACGAGGATCTCTGTGTGAACACACATGTGGCTCATGCCTCAAAAGTAAAACAATCCTCACATCTGTCAGAAACCTGCAAAAGCAACCTTTTTTTTGCATAGTTAAAGGAGTATTACATTCAAGAAGCAGCTTGGGCAAAGATGTTAAGAAGTTAAATAAGTATTTCTCCAACTGTTGGATGCAGGATCCAAACCCCGGCTTTAGAGCACAGAGCAGCATTTGGCCCAGTGTCTGCAGAAACAGAACTGAGATGGTCCAACAGCGACAATTCAGTCTCTGGATGCTGGGAGTCCAGTGTGAATCGACACCGCTCATCTGAACACACCTGCACTATTCCTGCTTTCTGGCTGGAAGTCAGTCAGTATACATCATTGCGGCTAAATCAATTTTACACTGAAACTAGATATCATTCTATTTCATCTAATGGACTATAATTTCCCCAGGTTTCCTTCTCCTTAATTATTCAAGCATTGTATGTTTATGTGGAGCTACAAACACCCACCTGTGCCGGTCTAGCACAGTCAAGCACTGATGCAGAGCTGTTTTGTTTAGTTTACTCAAACTACATAGCCCAGACATGGGTCTATCTTTCTTCTCCAATCATTCTATTTAACCTGACATCACTGCACAATATCCCATGAATGTTTCAAGCATTTTATCCACTTAAATAGTAGTGGATATTAGACAATCCCAAAATGTCCTTCTTTTTAGGTTGCCAACAGAGCGATTTTACAGTAATGCAGCAACAAGAACAGAGCAAAATAAAAGTGCAATTCATGATAAACAGCTACATATCTCCTAAGCAGGACTTACTATTACAAGGATAAAGAGACATGCCTTCACCCTTAATATACACATACTCCAGAAAGACAAGAGTACGCAACTTCAATAAATACCTCGACGACTTTATGAAAATCATGACACAGTGGTTTATGCACTTGTCAGCTCTGCTTGCAAACAAATGCCTAATCATCAGCAAAAGTTACTCAAAATATTGTTAGTATTTTTGCTTATTTAGTTTAAGAGTACTCTGCAGATCACTGGTTTCACTCTTACTGGCATGTCCTGGTTCATCCATCGATGCTGTGCGCTGCTCACACTCCCGCGCACCCAGACCGACCGCAGCGTCCAGCGACAAAGAGCAGAAACGACTCTGTCCCTGAAGAGCCAGCATGCAGCAGAGGCTGCACAAGGAGGAGATACAAGATACCACCTTTGTCAACAAGCAAAAGAGTTTCTGCAGCAAACTGTAGATCAGCGACTGAGATGCAAGGTGGGAAAGAAAAAAAAAAAAGGGTATTTGAATGAATAAAAAGGCCTCTTGGTAAAGTATTCAAAAGGTGTTATTAGAAAATGTTAACCTAAAACAATCAGCAGGGCACCTTCAATCACTCTTCTACTTTCTTTTTACACAACCTACTCCTCAAGTGGAAACATTATACACACAATTAGCCTCACTGAAGTCAAATCAGAAACTCATGTCTTAAATCAAGCTATGTTTAATGCGGGATCCGGGCCAATCTCTCCCCGAATTCAGGTGCTTTTACAGACAGGGAATCCTATCGATACTAACAGGGCCCAGTCTATTCTAAATTAAGATCTGAAAATGAAATTCACTCCCACCCACCCCCCTCTTTTTTTAAAGGAGGAAAAGAGGGTTGTAGAAGAGCCTTTTCCCTGTTCCTTCATTTTTCCCTCCTCTTGTTTTAAACAGACAGCAAGGAAGAAAAATACTAGAAAAGCACCATGATCTACAACGGCCCAGAAATAACATATCCTTCATACAGAAATTTCAAGAAAAGCTGGTTTTCACATTAAATATCATGGCATATTCTTTTGTAACTGCATGTTTACCTGCATAACTGTCTTCGGTCAGGTACACTAAAAATTTGGACTTACACTTATGTTTCAACACTGGGGAACGGATAACAACTTTAAACATTTCAGTCTTTGCAGAGTACCTATAATTATCAAGCAAAATTACAAAAATCTGATCGTATTTAACATGTAAAAGTATGGCTACAATTACTCCTTCTAAGGCTCATCCAGATTTTACATCCCCGTTATAGGAAGGAGTAAGGTAGCACTGTCAATCAACCAATCTGCACATCTCTTCCCGCTGATCAGTGTCCAGGTTATTTTGCCTTTGATTAGAAAACTCCTCTTTATTCCTGAATGGTAAATCCAAAGAACCTAGCAACAACACGAAGCTTATTCATTTCCTCTTTCATAAACATGCTTGGTTCTCAAGTCAGAAAGCTGTTTAGCCTTTTGCTCTTTAAATTGGAAGAGCTAAATGGCAAACTTTTCTTTCGATGTATTGCAGATGACAATGCAAGAACTCGTTAGGTCAAATTATTGCTTCAGTATTGTCTCTGCCACTCCACACTCTTAATTTGTTGATGGACCAGAACAGTAATTCCACTCATCAGTTCTTAAGGCACTAGTAATATTTAGATGACAGCTAAAGAAAAAAAGCTCGCTCCCTAAATTAAACACAGATATATCTGAAAGCCCAAGTATCTTGTAATTAAAAATGTGTCATTACACAGGCACTCCTATAAATAGAGCTATACAGAGCACTGCTTTGATTATTTTACAATATATTAAGAACCAGTCTTTTAAGGGAAGGTATATTAGACGACATAAGGCTTTACATCAAATTTCAGTATTACAAATGTTACTATGTATGCTAAACCCTTCTCCTACAGTATTTAAAATTAATTAAGCTTTTAGGAATGCGCACCCAGAGATCTTCTTGACTGACTATATGTAATTTAGATTAAAAGATATGTATGCATAATAAAACATTCAAAAAATGCTCCAACGTCAGTGCTAGAGATAATGATATTTACATAGATTTAAATATAAAAATATACAATATTTTTAATAAGTTTTCCCAATGGTATCATCCCTAGGCTGCCTCATGTTCAAATTTTTCTTGCTACGTATTTGCCGGCCTTTCATCCCTCAAAAATAGCTCCTGTAACAATACAACAACAACAAAAAGTATTTGAAAACCTTCCACAACAAATCAGTTAAAAAATAATGCTGGTATAATCTCTGCTTTTGTACATATCTGGACATCTGAATATGTCTTAAGTTACAATATCAATATGCAAAACAATCTTTTGGAAAGTTCAATACATTCTCATAATAAATTATTTGAAAAAAGCGTAATAGAACAGTTTATGTTTTGATAAAAAGACGTTAAATATTAGGTCTCTTTTAGAGTTTGCTTTGAGTTTAATTGGACATGCCCTATATCCATTTTCAGTCACTTTTGACAAGAGCATAGAAAGCAACTGAGACAAGAAAAAAAAAAACCCAAAGGTCTCAGACAGTACCACATTTTACAGTATCAAAACCACCAAAAGCAACAGATTGGGAAAATGGGGCTGACAGTATTATCAAAGATTGATAATGAGAATTAATATACTTTTCCTTTCTTTGTGTATCATCAATGAGTCTCTAAAGCTAGAATGTCACACTGAATATTTGTTAGTACTAGACAGACCTTAACCAGCTGAGGGTAGTAACACCAACAAAATTTATGAGGAATTGTTAGCATATTATGCTACTACACAGAAGACCAAATCCTAGGTTTATAGTCGTTACTGAAAGGCATGGGTTCCCTCCTTCATTCCCTCTCTATGGATGGAATGCAACAAATGCAGCTTGTTTCTCTATCTAAAGCTTGAAAAGTGAGACAAACAGAACTTACTATAAAGCTGTTATTCCTAGAGAAATAAATTCTATAAGCCTATTATAACGGATACTCAGTCTGCAGCAGCCAGGAGCCAGACTGAGGACTTGCTACTAGAAAGGCAGAAGGTCTCACTCCTGGGAACAGACATACTTAAAGAAACTGAGAAGTAATTTGACTGTTAGGAAAATATCAGAAAGCTACCTTTGGAAAAGACAGGCATATAGATAAAACCAGAACAAAAGCAAATTGAAAAAAACGGAGAGGAATGCAAGATGATGGATTTGAAGTTTCTCCCCTATAAAGTTTATTTTACTACAACTCATTTTGCAGATTTATCCCAACAGACCTTTTCTATTTTGGGAGTAGCTTATCAATCGACTTTCGTAAAAAGGTAATACCGACATGGAAAACAACAGGACCTTTCTACTCATTCGCTTACTGGCATGACACCTTTAAAGTAGGCATCAAAGCAGAATAAAAATGCAGAAATTATTCTGGAAATGTTGTGCAAAAGAAATACACTCACTACAGACAGTTACAGAAAAAGGCATCCTATACTGAGAAGGATCTTGGACCTCACCTCAACTCAGGCGATTTCAAATGGATACTCTGTAAAGTATCATTAGTCACATCATGAACAGATGCACAGCATCTTACTTCAATGACACATTTAAATTACTTGGCAAGCCAGGATCTTGCTCCATCTATGAAATATTCCATCTGTGACCTCCAAAATCTAATTTTGTGAGGACCAAGAACAGCAATACCTTCCTAGATGACGTTTAAGCTGGAGAAGAGCCCAGCAACCTACCTGAAATATCTCTTTAGAAACTTGTTCCTGTCTTTCCCTGATGTAGCAGTTCTCTTTAATTCAGCTGCCTTGCTGGAAATCAGAGATAATTGTTAGAGCCCAAGGC
The DNA here is from genome assembly GCF_000690535.1 of Cariama cristata. Lineage (NCBI taxonomy): Eukaryota > Metazoa > Chordata > Aves > Cariamiformes > Cariamidae > Cariama > Cariama cristata. Next base: position 36,818 of record NW_009622779.1, read on the forward strand.
AGTGCTTGCAAGCCTGTCCAGCAATGAACAGTGAAAAAACCACTTTCCAGATTTATCAAAGCACGCTCTGCCAACCAACTTCTCCAGGGTTTCCCACAGTAACTTTGCAGCCAGCTTACAGACTGGCAGGATCTCCTGGGTTTATGTTTATTTGCTCATTTCCCTGTCATACAGGTACCTGTGCTGGCAGGCCGTTGTTTGCCAGGAAACTTTTATGAATGAAGGAAAAAAAAAGGAAGAGCAAAGCGCTTTGTGGCAATGATGATGATAAATAGTCTGCTCAGACACGGCTGTATCAAAGCTATTGCTCTGCAGTTGACATTTCACTCAGAAGGTTGACACCACAGAAGTAAAGTGAATAGGTTTAGATCATCCTTCCCTAATCTCTTTCTAGCGGAAGCCAGCACCTTCCATAAACAGTTTCAGTCTCCTGCCTCCAAGAGAGAAAAACACGACACTGTCCTGAGCAGCCCACACTGTCCAAGACCTTCAGTGCTTTTTACATTTCCACATTTTTTCTTAAAATCTCTGTCTAATGCTTTTCACTTCCTATACAAAATGCCTTTTGCAGGCTACGAATGGCAACGCTGGCATTTTCAAGAAAGGCAGAGAAATAAAAATAATTCTGAGACAGAGGTTATTCCTCTATGCCCTTGGAATGGCAAGCTGCAAGACCAGCTGCAAGGAGTCAGAGAAATCATGTAAACGAAGAACAGTTTAATGTCTTCTGCTTTATAAAAACCCTTAAACAGCAATTCAGGGGACACCCTCATAGAGTCTTGTATGGTATCTGTTTGTCAAATATTAGTACCTTCCAGGACACTGATCTCCAAGACAGGAGATCCAGAATCAGCTGTCCCTCTCCTAACTCGGCCGCAGCAGGGGGAATATCCCTGGATCTGGACATTTACTTTCCATAACAACCCTATGGGAGGGTCCTTCCAGCTAACTGAGGAAAGCTAGACTTAATGCCTAAGTAACGTCTCCATTAACCCTTTATAACAGAGTTAAAAGTATAACAGAGACATTACTTACGAAGTCCATCAGGTAGTTTTAAGCATCCAAATAATCCAGTCTTTGCTTAACAAACACATGCTGTGAAACAAACAGAAGACAGTACTGTCAATCTGAAAAGCTAGATATTTTTAAGTGGATATCATGCTTTTAATTTCCCTATCTCCTTTACTCCTGCTGCCCTAACGCAGGCTCCCTTAACCACTTCCATAGCTACCTCTTTTCAGAAAAATTACATTTTTACCATTTCATTTCTTACTGATCCTGAACCCTTCTTTGTTTTAAAAAAGGTTTTCACAGCAAAGGTTTATAATAAGACCATCAGTATCAAGCACGTTTCTACAGTTGTAAAGTCTAATAGTCCATTTAAAGAACAAACACATCATAAAGATAAATTTTAACACTATTAAAACTCAGTGGTTTTGATTATGTTATGTATTTGACTTGATATAGAGAAACAAAACTTCAATTTAAAAAAAGACTAAAAAAATCCTGAAAGGTAATGTAGCCTGATTTAGAACTTTGGTAGGACACAGAAATGGGTGACAAGAACTCCACTTCATATTTTAAGGCGGTTTTTATAAGCAAGGTTAGTACCTTGGGCTAACTTCATACTGTTAGCATGGTGGCCCAGTAAGGGCTTTCTAACAATAGACCTAAAGAGAAATGCAAAATTAGAGGACACCAAGCCATTTACCAAGCAAAAACTACACAGCTCACAAACTTTTTATTCTGCATATTCTATATCTAAACCAATTTATATTGTCCCAATTCTCTAAAAATAAGCACAAAACTGTAACTTAAATATATTTTTAGTCAAAACTGGCAATGATTTATATATGCATCTGAAGAGGGATGCATACTCTAAGAGTCTGCAAAACCAACAAAATTCTACACTAACGCTACAAGTCATTATAAAACTACACATTAAAAGACCATCACACTTTTCAATCAAAAGAATGTGAACAAATTTTATCAACTACAGAGCTTGTTTTTTGCAAAGAAGGTTTAAGAGGAAAGATCCCAGAGGTGCTGCACCTGAGGAGCACGCAGCAAGAAGCCAGTGAAGAGCCAGTAAAGAAACCATAATCCGATACAGGCCCCTCACCACGAAGGACAAGCACCACAACACAGGCCTGACAGAGGGGGGAGAAGAAAGTGTGGGTCCAGAACTGATCCCTTACAGGAAAATATGCTAACTACTTTCTCATTTGTGATCTCAATAAACTCTATTCACACAGGCACACAGAGGCAGTCTTCAAAAAATGCATAATCCCGTAGGGATTCTACTGACTATATTGTTGTGTGCTTTTTAAAAAAAAAAAAATTATTCAAAAGATTTCACAATTGTTAATACATTATACTGTAATTGCTATAGTGACATAAGACTTACTTGGGTTCTTACGCTTTAGCACAAGTCTAGCATCACTGCTGCCTATTAAATAGGAAGATTTTTACCAAAACCCTGGGTTACAGGCAGAAAAAGACGTCTGCATGATAAGAAAAAAAATCTCTACCTGGAAATTGAAGCATAAAAGGGGGTAAGTTTTACTCCAGCAACTCACAATATCACCGTTACACATTGTAAATCCATCCTAGTGAAAATTACTGATTGTTCATTATCTGCAGCATATTTGCATAACATACAGATTTGCTATACGTGTATTGCCACAAGTATAGTCTGAAAAGGAGGAAAAGGGTACAGCAGCACTTACACTGACTGTATGATCTGTTATACAGACCACAGTAACACACATACTCCATTCAGTTATGCTTATTCATTCAGAGAGCAAATGCTCATTTCTGGTATATGTATGTGTTTTCAAGCATACATAAGAAGTTCTTCCGTTTTTTTCCCCTGACTTCCAGAGACCTAGATGCCTACCTTTTAGCCAGCTGAAGTCAGAAGACAGAAATTTCACCTCAACCACTAAAATTAAGTGGAGGAAGATATGTGGGATAAATCTGGATCTTAAATTGACACCCAAAGATTTATAGCTGAGTCTGGGTATAAACTGCCTCACTTGTAAAATACAAAGAGGAGGAGAAAATGAGTCACCTATTACTTGAATAGACATCTTTACTATTTTCACAATAGTTTTAATGTACGTGAACACACCAACTACAACTACAGCCTTTACCTCACCTGAGAACATTCACTCCTCTTGTAACAAGCACTTTCTCTTTTAATTGCCCCACCCTTTTCCTCATTACAACATCATCCTATACCCTTACAACTTAAGTATCTTCATTACCACACAAACTTTTTTTTAAATGTAGCAATGGCAGTCATTCCTTAACTATGAAGTTACAGCTAACCCCTGCTTTCCAATCCATTTTCATAAGTGTCAGTAATCTTCCTACGGATACAACTTCTCTCCTCAAATGAAGCTTCTTTTCAGAAAAGGAAACCAAAAAAAAAAAAATCAAGCTTGCAAAAAAACTTTTTCTAAGCATTTAACTCCAGTGCCATTTTCAGAAGAAATCTTGGGCAGATAACTCTGAAAACTGTATCATGTTTTAAAGCTAGGAATTCCAAAAACAATCCTGTAACTTGAGGTTTATCCAACACTTTTAGACTAACGATTTTCTAGAAATTTTCTATAGGTCTTCTTTTACTCCATATTCAGAAAACCGCACAACAAATTACATGTACATGAAATGCACTTTAATCTGGGCCTTGTTTAAAATTGCTTTTAAATGCACTACTTTGGAAGAAGAAAAGGCTATGAAAACATACAGATTTGGTTTTACTTTTAAGAGCAACTTACATTGTTACAGACATCACAGGCAGTAATACTGTGTTGGATAATCTTAGTCATTGCTTTTAAGACCCCATATTCATTCACTTGGCCAAATTACAGAACGCACAAGCCTTTTATATCCAAATACCTCCTTTAACCATCTTTCAGGCCAAACTGATCAGATTTTTTATTTTTTTTTTAAAGTAGCTAAGACAGTTCAATCATTTCAGAATCTTTTTAAACAGGAAAATATCCCCCCTCCAGCTGAAAACATTTTAAAATCTAGTCTGTTGGGATGCTCCTGCACTTGAACAGTGTAACACTGACAAGCAGGCATGTTCTTGTCTTAGGAAGGCACCGTGCATCATCACAAGGAAGACCTGCTCAAGTTTGCTCCAGCTGTAAGGCTATGCAACACACATCCTGCTCACACGCTACACCTGAGATCGTACAGGGTTTCACAACCTCTCTCTGCTGATCTACAACACGTTTCACCTTCCTGCATGAGACCTCTGGGCAATGTAAGTCCAGCCACAGGACAGCTAAGGACACTTCATCCTAGGACTGAGAAATACTTTAATTCTCTTAAAAATCAGATGGGTGTCATCAGGAGGCTAGCTAGGGGACAGAGGAGGACAAAACCAGAAGAGGAATTAAGAGTTCAGAACAGGAACAGAAAAAGAAATTTCAAAAAGAGACAGATGTGTAAGATGCTGAAGGGAAAGCGGAGAGTCCCAAAGACCCAGCCACTATCACATGCAGAGCTTTAGACCCTGGACCCACCATTTCTGGATTTCCTCATTCTTTTGGTGTACAGACAATGGACCAGGGACCGCTGTCAAAATGCACCTCTATCCTCTTCTAATTAATGACACAGACTATAGAAAGAAAACAAAGTGTGTAGCTAAGATGTTTAAATGTGACATACGTAAACCAATTTTATGACTGCCTCTTAAGGTCTTTTTTTTTTAATAACGCTGGGGGAGCCACACAAAATACCTTCTGCTTGAAATATTTCAAGAATTTATGCAGAAGCATTAACCATTCACAGATGCAAATTAAATAAAAGGTATTTCTGTTATGAAACATAGAGAAACTGAGGCATTGACAATTTGTAATGCATGGCTGTCACCTCAGTGAGGCAAGATAAAAATATAACGTCTTCAAAAACACAAGCACTTCCATGAAACTGTAATGAAGAAATTGGGGAGAAAACATTAACCCAGAATTTACTTATAATTTTGGATAGCACAATCTGAACAATGGGATTAACAAAGAAAAACCTCAGTGAGCAAACACCATGCATCCAAAAACAAGGCCAGAGTCCTCTGGGAAAAACACCATTTGATCAGAAAAAAAAACTACGTAACAGTGATATGTAGATGGACCCTGACTTAAGATAGGAAAGAAAACCTTCATTCCAGCACTTCTTAAATTCAGATTGCCTTGAGTTTGCAATTTTAAGTCACTGAAGCAGATTTTTTTTTTTTTTTTTTTTTTAAAAAAAAAACTGAGGGAGGGGTTTGTTTGTAACAAAACTTCAAATGCTCATATAAACACTGACCTACATCCCTCTCAGTTTATGAACTGAAAATGAGACAAGTTTATGACACCGCAATACGAAGACTAAGCATCCGGAAGAACAATGAGGTAAACCAAAACTTCACTTTTCAATCTTAAATTGCTGGGGAAGAAAAGGAACAAGAGTGAAAAGAATAGATGAAAAAGAGTAAGAAAAGCACAGGGACAAAAACTAAACCATAAGAATATGTAAGATAGAAAAAGGAGGCATTCTGGGAACACAGGAGACAAAACAGGCTAGCTACAGTGTTCTGCATTTATCTAAAACCCTGTCTTCAGATAAAAATTAAGTTCACAGCAACATGTGCGTATACTAACACTGGGAACACCTTCATCACTTGATGGAACATAGCTGCTCCTCTCTAGATTTATACAGTAACCCAACTCAAAGCTTCTCTCACTAAGTGAAAAGAATTTAAACTTTAAATAGCTAAAATTTCAAAGCATATTTGATACTACAAAAAAATGTAAAGGAAATATTACCAAATTACTATATGAGGAATACACCACCTCAGCAGTGTTGCATAGATTTTTATCACTATCACTTCATACATCACCCCCAAATTTAAATTAGGTCCTCATAACAGATGTGTAATTACAAGGTATCACTAGGAGTCTCATTCTTACTCAAGGGACTTACTTCCATCAGTAATCTAGCCATTTGTAATTTTCATTTTTTGCCAATTTTGTTTTGCTAGTTTGACAGTGTCCACAGAGGCCAGACTGCTGACAGGAGCAGGACCTGGTGAGGTTTCCAGTGAATGACGAGACCTTGCTGTGGAACCCAAACCAAACCTGCTCTAGCAGCAGCTGTCCATCTTGTTCCAAGATAGCACCCTTACCCCAACACTGCTGGACTGTCATCTCAGAGAAAAAATAGTGAGTGGTTCGGGGGGGAGGTGGCAGGAGAAAAGGAAAAAGAATAATGTGGGCAGAACCATGGTAGCTGCATTCAGAGAGAAATATACCACTAAAGGGAATGTTCTTCTGTTAACCGAGGCAAAACTTGGTATGTCTTCTGGGTTTGACACTACAAAGCATGAGGGCAACTGATTAGGCAAGACTATTTTCACTTTTTTTTCTTCCTGTTTCGGTATTAGAGTTTAACACTGACAACTGGATTATTTTAAATGCTCTTTATGCATAACAATTTCAGAAGCTTACCTTCTAAGCGAAATCTGTCATTCTCTTGCGGTTTCATACGCTTTTTCCTTTCCAGTAAAAACAGTAACAGATATTTCAAAGTGTCACTGCAGTTATTAGTGACTAAGAGTTTTCACAGAAAACATGTTCACAACCAAAATATCCATACCTCAGAAGGATCAAAACATACCCACACAGTTTTATAGACTGCCATGGCAAGGGCAACATTAGAGGGATGTGAGCTCATTCTGACCCTGCGTTAGTCAATGAAAAGACTATCCATTCACTCTGTAAGTTGCAAGTCAAAAAGGCAGATATTGAATAAATCTGACATAAAACTGCAAAGTTTTACTTACCTAGAGAGGAAAGAGGGGTTACACCATCTCCCAAAAAAATCTAAAACTTTTCACAAATACTAAGTTATACTAGGAGGGCAGGATAAACACACTAACTTCACACAGAATTAAATTATATTAACAGGACAATTAAGCGTCTAAAGTAAAAAGCACGTGCTGACTCTTTACACAAAAATAAATAGGAAATTCTTTCCACAAAACTCCCCTCTCTTAACAACCCCCCACGAACCTAGTGATACCAACAGTTTCCTAACACAGCCCTGCTCAAACCAGGCCAAGAAGACTCAGTGATAAAATGCCAACAACCACCAGGGCCTCCTGGACATTAGAGGTCTTCTCTTATCAGTGGACAGACGGACAACAGGCAGCTGTGGTGAGAAACCTCTGGGATACACTCTTACAAAAAAGACTGGGCACATAAATGCTGAAATACACAACCGATGTGTTATCCTTGCATTTGGCTCCCTGGATTATTACTCTAGAAAAAGAGGAAACAATACCAAACAGAACAGAGGAACGTCTTTACTATAAAAACATTGCATTCCTCCTCTACAAACGCAGCATTAACCAGCAGGCTAGGCACGGGCTGACAGACCAGGCACAGAACAACACAGCCTGGCCCGCACAGGTTCTTCCTCGCTGGGATGGTTCCCCCGCCCTCGCCTACCAAAGGTGCATGCCTGCTCCACCATACCTAGGGCACAGTCCCAGCCTTTCCACACAAAGAACATGGCACTTGAGAGTCCCTCGGTGCCAGTAGATGAATGTCCTTCCTTCCCCAGAGCCACGGTGCTCCAGCTGGAGAGCCCAGAACTGAGAAAAAACACAAAATATTTCTATTCACAAGGCAAAGTTGAGTAACAACAATTTTGTGTTGGACATCCACAGGCATACTCAGCAGTTCCCCAAGAACAGAAGGGATTGTCTCTCCATCACCAGGAAAAGGGGATGGTACCCACAGGCCTCCAGGAAGGCTGGTGCAGTGTTTTCTGGTTCTTCTCCCCAACACACAACTGGGTCAAGAGAATTTCTTAAGATTCACAACCAAAGGGAGAAGGCACAGGATGACAGGCCTTACAGCAGGTTGTCACCTACGGTCACTGCCCATTCTCCCACTGAATAACACAAGTCCAACCTAGAAACAAAAGCTATCTATGTAGAAACGGCACATATCTACCTATCTGAATAGGTATATATGCTGTTTGGTCTCAGGAAGGACAAAGGTAACCCATACTCTGCCAAGGATGACACTCATACTGAAGCACAGGCTTCCAGTGTCATAAATATCAAGCTTTACAAATTTTTCAGTTTTTCAAGATGACCTCCATGGTTGACAAGGAGGTCTGACAGCACTTCCCCTACCCCAAAGTTCTGGATACCTGACCTAGACACTGCTAGGAAATTATTTAATTTTAATTGTTCAGATAAAACAATCATTAAAACATCTACAAAATTTCATTTATTCTTAAAGCTGCAACCTATGGAAGAGACTACCTGTTTGTTTAGTTTTACAAGCATCTATTTCTTCAGACCTCAGATCTCTTTGAATTCACTCCACTGAACTAAAGGATCCCTCAGGGAAAGAAACTTTGTAAAATGAAGCACTTGGGATGTCAGTAAACAACAGTATAGAAAATTAACTTTTATAAAGACAGTAATAGAACAAACAATGGATGTCTTTGTTTTGGCCTTGGATTTGGAGACTCTCAACTTTCAATCCTCTACTCTGAAATTTCAGCTGTGCTACTAACATAAAAATATAGCACCTAGTTCAAGAAGCGATGAAAAATGAGAACAAAGTTACTCTGTAATAAAGCTATAATTCTTGATAAATCCAATTTCTGTCCCTTAAATTATTTACATATGACAAGTTTGTTCTGCGCAGGTGTCATCCTATCAGCAAGACATGATGCATTCTATCATTTAACATGTTACTTGCAGCCTGAATTCAAAAAGCATGAGAGAAGTCACATTAAGGAGATTAAAACATTGCTAAGACTACAGCAAGAGGTGTACAACAGCTCAGGGAATTGTATAATTTGATCATAAATGTCACCTAAAATACTGGAAAAAAAAAAAAGTGGTTTACTTTCAAGCCTATTTCAAGTTCGCCCTCAAAGATGCATTAATACGATCAACATCTCCTTTTCACGTCTGCAGCATCCACAGACTTTCAGAACTCATACAGTTTCAGTGCAGAGCCAGATTATGTGAAAGGCCTCCGAGAAAGCGCACATACCTGTCAGCAATGGGCTTCTTTAAATTAGAGAAACAAATGTCTACTGTACTATATAGAACTTTCAAACTGTTACTTTGCTTGAATATGCCAAAATAATACTGTAAAACTCTGCAAATGCAGAGGAGTAACATACCTAACTGTGCAAACAAGATATTTGATATCCCTAAAACACAAGCAAAGTTACTGTTTGGCCACAGACACTGACAGGGAAGATATTTCAGATCTAAATGCCCACAACCAAAAATTATGTAGGATGTGTTCCGCTTCATACCAGTGGGGATGAAGCCTCTAGGTGCTAACAATACAAGAAGCGTTACATAAGACTATGCACTTATTTTTAGAAGCACATTACAAAATTAAGTACTACACTGGAATCTGTTGCAGAGCCACGGACAGCTACATCGATGTGCACAAAGAACAGTTGCTCAGTTTGAGCAGAACATTAGATTCAATTCAGATCAGAGTTCTCTCCTGCCAATCCCGAAAAATACCGAACCTTCCGAGACTAAGAAAGTTAATTTGTATTCATTAAAAACAACACACACGCAACTAATCATAAATACAGACACACTCTTTTCTATGAGGAGCAGAACTAATAAAAACTAGTTTCTTACAGATGTGTTCTTTTGCTTCTTAATACTTCTCCCACACCATGGCAAGCCTCAACTTCCTTCTTTTCCACATCTCTTCATGACTCTCTCCCCCCTGCTCCAGGGAAAAGAGAGTCGTGGTGCAGACACTCTGGAAGTCTGCCTGTGCCCGCAGGCTGCCTGACCAGCTGCCACCCTACAAAATACATACCGGGTCAGGGCTGACTATCTGCTTTCCAAGAAGGCGCACTAATTTGGACTTCTTTCCTCTACCTAGACACAATTTTATGAGGTTTGTAGGATCATCATTTGAGTCTTAATTTCTCTTTCTGATTTAAGTTTCCATATATAAATATATTTAAGTAGAAAGTTAAGCATTTAACTTAATTTAAAGTTAACTCAAAAGTTGGGTTACCTATATATACTTGACATATTTTAAATTTTTATATGTACACACACATATACACACTCACTGGGTGGAGGGACAGACAAACCAAATAGTCTCATGTATCACACCTCCTGACAAAAACTGAATCAAAGCTCCCTAGGTGTTTGCTTTCTTTAAACAGTAGTCAAACCCAGCATGCATTTGTCTAGATTAAACTTTGCTCTTTCCTCACCATCTCTGATTTTCACTGTTCCTCTCATTTTTACCACCTTTTAAAAAATTACAGCTAACTTCGTCGTCATGCATCACACTTCTCTTCAAAACAACCCAACCAGAATTTATCGATACTGCTTCCCCTATTTCTTGCAGATACAGACATGAAACAATCCATTAAGCGCATCCTACCATCAACAGATTTTACTACCACTGTTTATTCATTTGCAGCCTACGTTATTCCTCTTCAGGCTCTTTGCTAAATACATTAACAGCATGGCCTGTAGACTACACTTAGTCTACTGAGTTTTAAATACACCTCTCAATGGTTCTGTTTTAAAAACTGGATTCCGCAGATGCGGGTATTCACTAGTATACAAAAGTCCAGCAGTTGTATGTTGAAATACGTATGTGCCGCCGTTACTGGGCAGCTAAAGATGCCTGCTCTCACCGAGTCACTCCTCGTTGCCAACCAGACCTATACTTGGGTCATCCCAGTTTTCAAGACTTGTTGAGCTGTTGCTATAATTCAGTCTAGTAGCGTATTTAAGAAAGGGAAGCCTGACATTGAATCTACAGTTAGAACCCTAGAAGAAGTGCCAGATGCTTTACAATAAAAAAAAAAAGTTCACTTGGACTAAAGTTATGTGGCTTTTAGAGACAAATAAAAGATTAGGATCACAGCTAATATCAACAGTTTGCAAATTCCCAATTAAATTGTTATGAAAATACCACTTGCCATCAAGCATATACTGCTGGTATTCACAATACGTACCTACTTGAAATAAGGAAAGCTCAGAAGAGCACCAGTCTCTTGAAAAATACATTTCATTCTTCCAAGACATTTAGAGTACTTCCTGTTTCAAAATAGATGTCCCACAACACACATGTTCTTACACAACTGAACTTTCATGAATTCAGAAGAAAACAAATCATGTATTTATTGCTCAAAACATATCATCCTGAAAGTTTCCTAAAAAAAAACCAAAAAACCCCACACACATCACTAAATTAACTCCTTATCACAACAGCACAGGAACCTGAATTTACTTCAGTTTCTGCCATGAAACAAAGAGATACTGACTTACTCTGGTGTACAATGCTGATCTTAATCAATTTGATATTGAAGAATCAACTCACCAGAAATGCACATCCCCATCCAGTAAGTAAGTCAACAAATTAAGATTTGAACATAAGGTACCTTTCTACTTTACGATGATGCTTTTGATATGTTGAAAAAGATACACTACATAGTGAAGTATCAAGAACAGTACTGACACTGCAACAAATTCAACAAATATCTCATATAAAAAGATTTTTTTACTGCAATTTTACAGGCGGACACAGTATTGCAAGGTACTTTTAATGTTCAGAATTGCTTATCATCTCTTCGGTCTTTCAAAAGTTGACACTGCATACAGCTCTGATTTCTTTTTGAAAACCTTTCAGATTTCCACTTCTTCACACCACAAAGCATGGTGTAAACTCTCAAGAAGAGAGAAGACTTTGTTCTATACATTTTTTGAGCCTACTTTGTCATTACATAAAATATCTGCTTCACAGCTATTCTTCTGCTTTATACTTTTTTTTTTTTTAAATATATTTATAGGCAACAAGTACCTTCTCACGAACCGCACTACTACAAAATGGTGAAAGGCTCTAAGCATATACCTGAACAAGTCCTGTACACAGCAGAGCAACAGAAGGAAGGCTGGCAGACCTTTTTTCCCAACATGATAATTCTCTGGCAACACTTCCTTTGCATGAACAGTTTTCACAATTAGAACAAAAAATGCATTAAAAATAGTTATGAAGAACAGTCAGTCTATCTCAAACAATACAAGGTTTTAGTAGGCTGGAAAGGGAAAAATACTACTACAGTGAAGCTTGAAGAAAAAAAACCTCAGTCATATGTACACAAGACTGTACGACAAGTACACAGTCCACTGACACAAGCATTAGTTACTCATTTTGCACTAGAACAGGCATCTTCCTAGAATCTTTAGATAGAAAAGAGAATATACAATACTACATTATCACTGTCTGTGTTACAAAGGTAGCCTTAAAAAAACTTGTTTGCCAAGAAGTTGATTACAAATCTAAACATTAACAGTTTATAATTTGAAATAGTTGGTGGTTGTTTTAATGTAATTAGTCATACTGCTTCTTTTTGGTGCCTGGAAACTCCTTGCTATTGTTTTCAAATACACATATTTAGATTGAAAATATTGCGGACATACAATTCTGAAATACATAAGGACAAACAATACAACTGCCACCTACTGAATTCGGTATGGGAACATTTTGGGATTTTTAGCATTGCTTTCTCTAACTGTGCATGTTAACTGCTACTGGTATCTAGTTCCACAGAAGCCTTGAACCATGCAAGTAAAACATGGGCAAGCATCATCCTCTTACTACAGGCTAGAACTTGGCTATAAATTAGTTAAATTACTACCCAGAGTCACCCATCACCTCAGTAGGTAACTCAGAAAGACTGAACGCATGCTCCAACTCTTATGCTCAATCCATTGGATTACTGTCTGCTCAGCGAGAGTAACACAAAGTAGGAGTTTCCAATTTACTTCCCACAAATACACCAGTATTTTATACTAGTTTTCATTTTAAACAAATACACCTTTTTACAAATAACTGGACCTCAGTCAACTACATTCAACCATCACCGACCTCAAATGCATAAAAAATTTAAGGCAGAACTTTGAAAATGCTTCAGAAGTTCATTAAACTACTCACTGCAACCAAAAAGAATCCCAAGCGACATGAGTTACAAGATAATACCTAAAAATACCCCCCTAAAACTTATCCCAAATCAAAAGGAAAACAGGAGGAAACAATGGTTTACTTACTAATTAGTTTCTGATGAACACTTGCATTGCATTTCAACAAGAGAAGGATGTGTCTGAAAAAAGTCTCAATTATAATCAAGTTTAAACCTACCAGTACAATCTGAAAGGAATCCTCCTCAGAAATTTAGAGAGTTGTGAAATTAAACATACTAGCAGTGTAAAGAGCAGTCAGATGGCAGAGCAGGCAAGTCAAAGGGAAAAAAAAAATAATGCATGTTTTTCTGTAACACTACAGATAACCAACATTATCTCCAGACAAATCAGGAGGGCTCAGTAACCTCTCTGGGCAAGGATCATTTACACCTTGATTTAGGCCTAACACACAACCAGACCAGAAGGTGAGCTAGTACACACCACCACAATACAAATATTCAATTTTCAGCAGAGTATTATAAATGAGAGAGAAAATATAAACTAAAAGGAATCTGAACATTTTATTGCTGTGGGTTTTGTTTTTGTTTTTTTTTTCCTGATATAAACACAAAAAGATTTTAAAACCTATGTAGAAATCTCTTCCTGATTAGCATAGACCATGTTTGGTACACACACATCCCTTCTCTAAAAAACAAAATAATTCCATAAGGACAATTTTAAACATTCTACTGTGCAATGATTTCATTTGACACAATTCTTCCTACACTATCATAATGCTCAATAAAAGCTTAGTTAGCTGTCAACATACAGCATCCATCCTGAAAACTCTCACGCACGAAGTTAACCGTCAACATGCGAGTAGGTGCTTTTAAGTCAATGTGACTACCCACAAACTTTCAGTTGTTCATATGTTTTTACAGGAACCTGGGTCAGGAGACCAATGCAACACACAAACACAGAACACATGTGCTGAAGCACCTTTGGAAATCATAAAAAAAAAAAGCGTCAACCCTATCCAGGAAACACAACTGAAACACCTTGTTTTGAATTGCTCAGTACAGTGTACCTGAGACATCAGCATAAATTTCAAGCAAAAACAGGAGTCGATCTCCATTGTGTAGAAGAATGTTTATATACAATTTGCTATTTATTTATAGCTCAAAAGCCCAGGTGAAACAAAGTTAACCCAACTTGAACTTCTTGGGTTTTGACAAGAATGGCAATTCATGTATACACTGCATTAGTAATAATAAAAAAAGCAAGACTGTATCACTTAGCAATCATTTAAATCTGTGGGGAATAAAAAAAATTGTTTTGACTTACTACGGTACTGTACTTCTATATAAACTGGCACAGAGCTTTCTATTTAAGCTAGCATTTAGAAACACAACAAACACAACAAGTATTCTGCCAATAATTTAAGAACTTTTTTATATTTTTTTTTTTAAGAACACATTTTTTAAGGTACTTTTTAAAAATCTGTGATCAAGGACATTCTAGCTTTAGAGGAAGACATAATAAAACAAAAAGTTAAATACAAGGATCTACTTACTTTACAACCAAATTCTATACTTGGAAGCTTAGGTGCACTTTCTACACTACCTCATAACAAAACAAGCAATTCAATGTTTCTCTTAAGTTTCCAGATCAAGTCAGAAGGCCAGGGGCAAGAAACCTCTATTTTAATTCAACTATGGTGTATTTTTAAGTTCTGTTCACTTCTTGAGTCAATAACAATGAGGTGCAAGATATTTTGGAATAAACAAAGTTAGGATACAAGACTGTTTTAAAGCTATAATGAGGTCACAATTCTGCAATTACTACACAACAGACAAACCCTTGCACCAACACAAAAATATGAAAAAAAAAATTTAAAAGCTACAGCAGAGGCTAAAAATGCAATAATGTTGCTAATTTCAAAGCTAATCTCTATCTAGACAGAAATCTATTTAGAAGTATAGCACATACAGCAGAAATACTTTCCGAGAGTTACAATTCCACAGTGGGCATCCACAACTTTCTTATGAAGGGGCTGAGGTACAGACCAAGGTTTTCAGGTGCAAAGAGCCGCTTCTGGGACCAGTTTTTTGTATCAAACTTCAGGACACACTAACTGCCCTATTTTTCTCACTGAATATCAACTCTTTAAAATTAGATTCTTTTAAAGGGAATCCAAATCAATTTTTTTTTATAAATTCCAGGAATTTTTTCTTTTCCCAGTTCTTAGCCAACAGCTTTTGGTTTCATTTGTTGGTAGAACTTACAAACAGGTTACAATAACGACAACTACTCTGACAGCAACATTAAGTTTCTAGAAGAGACGTGTAGACAAGGTTTATCTACTACCACACTCTTAGCTTTATCAACAACTTCCTGAAAGTGAAACAGAAATACACTTGTAAGTCAAGTCAGTCAGCTCAAGATAGCAAGAATTCAAATCCCTTCCGAAAATCAGAAGCAGCTGATCCCTTGAAGTTTAGCATGCCAGCTGAATTCTCAACATAAACAACAGTGGAAGTTGGGGCGGAGGGGGAAGAGACTGGACACATATACAGCCTTCAAGATCATAAAACTGAATCTTACAAGTTCTGTTCTATTTACATGCCACTATAAGACAACTCAAAGTACATCAACACACACACAATTCTTCCAGGTCCAAGTAAAGATGCCTTTGCAATATAAACCTAAACAATCATGTTGCCCTTGCAGGTCTTTACAAGTCTTAAGGCTCTGAAACACATCCAAGTTTCCAGAAACATAAAGGTTTCCACTAACTGATGTGACAGCAGGTTTGATCATCTTAAACTCCCTTCCCCTTGCTGAAGAGTTAAGACCAGCAGCCAGTCACCAGCGCCAGATGTTACTGCTGTGCAGGGACACAGGAACGTCTCCTTCACACACTCAAGTCACACACACACACGAGAAGGAGACACAAAAAGTTCTTATCTTCCCCTGGGGATAAAATAGTGCAAAGTTGGAAACAAGTTTTTCCCTGATAAAACAGACTTACAGCAGACATGAAAACATGCTTGTGTTAGATGTGGATCAGCAGCTGATCCACATCTAACACAAGCATGTTTTCATTTTTTTTTATATTACAAAACCTCCAAAACAAAGTTACCTGTAACTTCACAAAAAAACCCACCCCAAAACAGAAATGCTAAACCTAGGATACCTGTAAGCAAATCCTTGTTTCG
>NW_009622780.1:0-497 GCF_000690535.1 Cariama cristata
TAGTGGAGCTCATTATCATCAGTGTCTCAAACTGCTGAAGATCTGGAATGGAGGCCGATTCCTGAGCTTCTTAACAAGATCCGAATTCAGACGGTGTTAGTGGGGTTTCCAGAGATCTCTGAGGATTCAGGATGCTCTGTTGCCATCATGGTGTCACCCTGCTTGGACAGTCTCCCTTGGAAAGGCAGGCTGCCGCTGGAGGGATGCTATTGTCTCAGCCTGGCCGTGAACATGGAACATGGAGGATTCAGAGGAAGCCCTTTTGCTTTGAGAACAAGGGTCCACGCATCACAGATCCTCCACCCCGGGGACCAGGGCTTTGTGAACTAACAAACAAAATAAAACCAGGAGGGGAGGCCATTTTTGGCTTCTGTTTCTACAGAAGAAAGACACAGTTTGTGCGTTCCCTGCTCAGAAAGCACATGATGTCTTCTCCTCCCTGAACCTGCTGGAAAGGACTGGTAAATTGCTCGTCTCCCACCACTCCCTGCAGGATC
>NW_009622781.1:0-41075 GCF_000690535.1 Cariama cristata
CCCCTTGTCAGCGGGCCCGGGGCGGAGCTGGGTGGGGAGGCGAACCGGTGTTGCAAGCACTCGCCCGCTTTTGGGGGTTTGGTGGAGTTCGTGAAGTTGCTGCTAGGATGTGTTTTCCAGCGAGAGCTGCAGCTGCTCCGAAAGTTGCTGGGGATGGGGAGGCACTGTCTGGGCTTTCTTCGGTTCTTTTGCTCTTGTTGTCTTCCTTCCCTTCCCAGTGGGAAGGAAGGGGTCTTACTCCTGTGTGCTGTCTCTTAGCAAACGGCAAGGCAAAGGTTGGGCAGGCTGTGACCTTGGCTGGGGCGGAGGGGACCCCTCTGTAGAAGCTGTGAAATGTGGTGGGGAGGAGGGAACTTCTGCCTCTGGGACTGCTGGAGAACAGCAGACGACCCGGCCCGGGGGATGGATTAATCTCGCTAACGGGGGGGATGGAAGTGCAAGGCACACGCTTCATTTTTGTAAAGATCTCCAGAACCTAATTTTCCTGTTTTCTCCTGGGCGGTTTTTGTTTAGCTTTATGTGTTCAAGTTTGTAACTGTCTCAGAGTATTTATTCATAAGCTAGTTTTATTCTGGCTTTCTGGAAAAGTTGCGTATCACCACTGACACATTCAACTCCTGTGCATTCCTCCCAGTAGTAGAGTCCGCCCAGTAGTTGCTTCCCTTGCAGTAAGCAACGGGAACAAGAGCGTGCCTCTCTGTCATTATCAGTTGCATGCCTTCCAGCCTGGGGTTTCAGAATAGCTCAGCACCATCTGCATGTAGACAAATGCTTTCTCCTGGGTATAGCTGCACAGTCCAGGCTAGTCGCCTGTATTCTGTGTGCCATGTGCACACGTGCACTGGAAAAGGTTTTTTAGCAACTACTGTGTAAGCTGATAACCGTCAAAAGGGGTTGTTAGGTTACCCCTAAATAACGAGTGTTGGCCAAGTAAGGTGCTGTATCTGTAGGCTTATGTGATTTCGTGGTCTGTTTTCATCACCTTTTTCTTCTTCCCATTTCCCCCTCCCTTTTTTCTTTTGCAGGGTGATCTTGAGTTCTTCTTAACTTGCTAGTGCTCAGCCTCCTCATGCCTCCATCTCCTTTAGACGACAGGGTAGCAGTGGCACTTTCGAGGCCAGTGAGACCTCAGGATCTCAATCTTTGTTTAGACTCTAGCTGTCTTGAATCTGCCTCTTCTGCCAGTGAGAGCCACTCCAGTCTGCTCGGCGCAGCTGTCGTGTCCCTAAAGACTGCTAATCTCACGTATATGCCCTCATCTAACAGCTCTGCACGCTCCCTGAGTTGTGGATGCAGCAGTGCCAGTTGCTGCACTGTGGCAACGTACGACAAGGACACTCAGGCCCAAACTCAAGCGAGCACCAGCAACGCCAACGCCGGAGCCTCCACCGCCTGCCCTGCCAACCAAATGGTCAACAGCAATGAGAACACCGGCAGCTTGAGCCCGCTGGGCGGGGTGGGGAGCCCGGTCTCAGGCACCACCAAGCAACTCGCTAGCATCAAAATAATTTACCCCAACGATCTGGCAAAGAAGATGACCAAATGCAGCAAGAGCCACCAACAGAACCAAGGGCCTGTCATCATTGACTGCAGGCCATTCATGGAGTATAATAAGAGCCACATTCAAGGGGCTGTCCACATTAACTGTTCTGACAAGATCAGCCGGAGAAGGCTCCAGCAGGGCAAGATCACTGTCTTGGACTTGATCTCCTGCCGGGAAGGCAAGGACTCCTTCAAGAGGATCTTTTCCAAAGAAATCATAGTTTATGATGAGAATACCAATGAGCCAAGCAGAGTAATGCCTTCCCAGCCACTCCACATAGTGCTGGAGTCACTCAAGCGAGAAGGCAAGGAACCCCTAGTCCTGAAAGGTAATCCTTCTCTTTGCCCACACGCACTCTCGCGGTTCGCTTTGTGGTGCCTGTACTCTGGTGTCCGCCTTGCCGATGCTTAAACTTTGAAAGCGCCTGTTTATCTCCAGCAAGGCCTGTGTGCCTCAAGTCACCAGTGGCGAAGTAAATGCCTTCTGTGGACAAATCAGGGAGCCAGTAGCGGGGAGATGCTTGCTTTTCTGTGACTGTTGTCCTTGAGTAGTGGAGGGGGTGGGAACTGGAAGGAGGAGGAAACATGCTTCCTGGTGTCTGTCTGTGCAGACAAAGAATTTCCCCCAGTGCTTATACGGAGTATTTATAGCCCAAGGGGCAGAGGTCCAGGAGGGTATACTTCTCTTTTAGCTCATCAGACTGACCTTTACTTAGCAGCCTTATTTTAGTCAGTATAAAACTGAACTCATAGGTGCTGAAGATGGGCAGTGGGAGAGTAAAAGAAGGGAGGAGGAAAGACGAGGGAGGCCACTTGGTCTAAGGCACTGCATCATGGACTACTCAGCAAAACTTGAAGAGCAATCACGCCTTGTTTTGGTGGTATGGGATCAGAATAATGGACAGAGGGAGATACTTGGTCGAAGAAGTGATCTGAAAGTGTTGTGTTTACATGTATGCGTGCTTATATGTGTATATGGTTTTCCTGTAAAGGCTCCTGTTTTAATGCGGTGTTTGGTCTATCCCCTAATGCCCTGGGGGAAACAAACCCCACCAATTAAGGCAGCATCCAAGGACGCTTCCCTTTCTTCGCTTTATTGTGTAGCTCCTGTTGATAAAAATGCTGCCCTCTAGACTGAATCTCCTTTCCCCTGGGTATTTGTGCCATTCAGAAGCGTGATTGGCAGAGACTGGCTGTGGCACTGAGAAACCGGGGAAGGATTTGTTGCTTAGTTCATACTATGTGTATTTAATTCACTTAGTTTTTCTGTACAGCTTACTACTTCCAACCTGCACAATGTGGCAGGAGAATGGATTGGGCTGATAGTTTATGCCCTTTCCTCTGTTTAGTGTCATAGCTTTACAGGAGCTATGGGTCCTGCGAGATACTCCTCTGGGGTTGTATCTTGTGGAAGCTTAAAAGTTGCACTGGACTTTCTCTTTCCTCCTAGGGCAAGTGTATGGTCATGCTGGGCTTGCTTTGATACTTGCTGCAGCTTTCCAGTATGCTTTTGTTGGGTCTCTCAGGTTGGGATGGTGGCCTCCATCTGTAAAAGAGGGAGAGGAGATACTTTGTGGAGTGAGGTTACCACTGAAGTCCTGCATTTCTGGTGGTAATCATTCTGTTGTACAGCCCTTGCAACTAGATAATATGGTTGTAGTCTGCAAGCCTTCTTATCCTTAGAAAAGTGCCATGCTGAAGGTGTTTTTACTCTGTTTGTCTGAAAACGCCAAAGCTTCTGTGGACTCAAACTGGCAGTTTTTCAATACCTGAAGTAAGATCCTGGCTGAGATGGAGCTTCAGAGCCATAGCTAGGCAGCACCGAGCTGTCGGGCCCTGTGGGCAGCCCCTTCTCCCACCTTCCAGCGCCGGAGCCCCTGGGTGCTGCCCTGGGTTTAACTGAGTGCTTGCAGGATTGCATTAGGGCTGTGTTAGGTTTTCAACCACCGAGACATCTTAGCACCCGCTTTGAAGACCTGCTTAGCAGAAATCCCCTCCCCAAACTGTTCTACCGACCGACCTGGAGGCGTGCTAGAAGATGGAGGAAGCCCAGATCCTTTGCTTTTTTGGATGTGGTGATGGGCTGGCCCAGAGCAGACCTCACCTGGGGAAGTGTGCAGCGAGGAGCTCCCCCATCACCTTAACTCCCTTCCCCTCCTTTGAAGTGGGACTCAAACTGGGATCAAATAGGAAAAAGCAGCTTTTAAGAAGGCTATGCTTAAGTTTCCGAGCTGGAGGAGTGGTGCTAGAAGCGTTCGTTATTTGGTTTCACTTGTCAGTGTTTTTTTTCCATCCTGTTTCAGCAGCCTGGGAGCTGGTGTGTGCACACCCCTGGGTTCAAGCACCAAAATGAAACCGGGGGTAGCTGGGGAGCCTTCTTTGCCTCCGTTTGTTATTTCAAGTGATTTCTCTTGCTCACTGCAATCCGGTCCTAATTTATTGCTGGCCCATCTGATCCCCTGTGTTGTGTTTGCAAACACTGGTTGCTAGCCTGGCTGTCCAAGTTTGTCCCCCTGATCCGGTGCCACCTTCTCCATGTTTGGTGCTGCCTGTCAGCCCGTGGCCCCGTTGCCGTTTTCGTGGCGCGGTGTCGCGTTGTGGGGCGAATCTGATCGGCAAAGCCGAGGGTTGAGTTACAGCTTTGGCTTACAGCACGCAGGGGTAGCGACGTGGCCCTGCATGCATTTGGGTTTTAGGTGCCTGAGTCTTTTTAAGCAGCAGAAAAACTCTGTGCTGTTTCCAAAGGCCAGGCTGTGATCTATAGATAAATGTATGTATGGGGCGCCTTATTAGGCTCAAGTTAAAAAGAGGTGGCCTGATTTATTTTTAATGTAGCAGACCAGTATATAAAGTAGCCCTGTGACAAGAGAGCACTGGGGTTTTATGTATGCTGTGGTACGGGGGGATTTGAAGACCTCTGTTCTTCCCTTCCCATCCATGCCTCTCTGCTGCTTCCTTTAACACGGCGCATTTGTTCTGTCATAAATATAACATTTGCGTAATTTTGATTTAAGCTTTTTAGAAGCAAAGATTTGCTTATTTCTTTGTTCACAAGGCACAACAGTGCTTGAGACGGGCATAAATCTCCTATTTAAAAAAGAAAAAATAATTATGTACTTCACGGTGCTGCTACATGGGCTGTAGCAGCCTAAGCTGTCGGGGCTGAAGCTGCTGCTCAGTTTGTTTGTACACAGAATAGGAAGAAGTCGTGTTTCCCGCCTGCACCCACACACCTTTGTACTAATCCCTGGTACTGCACGCTCACTGAAACCTGAAGGCCTCCCTTTTTGTGGATGTGCTTTTTTCTTTCTTGTTTTGTTTTGCCTAGCATTGGGAAGGAGAGGAGGAAAACCGAGTGATGTGAACCCAGCGTCCCTTCTGCTTGAGGCCAATGGCAAAGCTGTTGCTGAATTTGGGGCGGGAGAGCATGGCGGTGCGGTGGCCCTCCTGGGTGGGGTTGTGCCCCTTTCCCTCCTGCAGACCCAGCAGCGAGGCATCTCTGCCTTCCCTCAGCACCTCAGCTCATAGCGAAAGTGGCCTGGAGTCCTGGGGGGTTGTGTGCTTGAGTTTGCTGCTGGGACCTACAAATAGGAACTGGGAAGTTCGTTTGCATTCAGATAAAAAATATTTTACCCAGAATAAAATGTTTAAGTTTGGAGTTGGGCATCTCTTTTCCAAGTTAAATGAAATCTACAAATGAAACAAAAATGAAAAATTGAAGCATCTGTGCTAACACATTTCAACAGCTTTTACCACAAGAGGAGTTGCCTCTGTCTCCCTGGGCGGTGTGTAGCGGTCTTGTCTTCATCCTGCCCTTCCTCCTCTGCCCGCCAGCCCCAGCAGCGGGAGCCTTGTGAACCCGCTGAAGTCTTGTGTTGCATTTTTAAAGGCGTCTGTGTTTGACTGCAGGGAAACACCAAATTCAAAAGCAGAAGTGCAAAATGTAATTTGGCAAATCATCCATTTCCCCCCGCCTCGTGTGCTGTAAACTGGTGGCTGGACTGCTGCAAGGGCAGTGGGGAGGAACTGGTGGGGTTGATAACAACTGGTTGCTTCCCTGTTCTTGTTCCTGGTCTGAGGAGCTTATTTATGCTCTGGCTTT
This sequence comes from Cariama cristata, assembly GCF_000690535.1. NCBI lineage: Eukaryota > Metazoa > Chordata > Aves > Cariamiformes > Cariamidae > Cariama > Cariama cristata. The sequence continues at coordinate 5,645 of NW_009622781.1, forward strand.
CAGTCTTCTCATTGCTCATCTAACAGGGAAATAAATGAAGTGACTTGCTCTCATTATAGCAGGGAGTATAAGACCTGCCAGCAAACCACTTCATGCTTTCGGCCGTGGTCTAAGAATAGCTTCAGAGCTCTTACCATGCTGAAGTCGCATGTCGGTGAAGTTGAAACAACTACAGAAGGATCGAGACACCTGTAAAAGGAATAAGTACCTGGTTTATGTCGTCCCATGTTCATGTAAAATACTATCATCAACTGCCTTTGGAGTACCTGAGCTGGTCATAATCTGTTGCAAATACATTATTAATTATTATTTATATAATTTTACAGTGTTAGTGTTACTTAGAACCCTAGTTGGATTACACAGCACAAGTATGTTTGAGAGTAGAACTAGATGTAATGGTCAACAAATCCAGCTGACTAACAAAATATGTACCTGGCACTTATTTCCACCAGAGATCTCCACTGAATAATGATTAGGTCATGGTTGTGATAGGGAAATGTGTATTTTTTTTTAAGTGTTAAGTAATGCATGCGAAGCGTTCAATGTGTTTAAATCTAAAGTGTGTTCCCTCTGTGCTGCAGAGGAAATCTGGCCCTGGGGGGGAAAAACTTCTGGCTCTGTTGGGGCTGAAATTTCACCTTCAGTTTGAGTCTGTCTTTATTCTGTGGAAAGCGACATTATAATTAGGGTTTTGTTTATGCAAGCCACTCTGAAGTGAAGAAATGCCATAAATAGGAGCAGCATGCACACAGTCTTAACGTTTGCCTGTTTTGCGTGGTTACCCGCCAACCAGGAAGGAAATATTTCTCAAATATTCAGCATAGGCTTGCAGGGCTATAGGAGTCATACTGTTTAAAGGAATAGATTATGGTAATCTGTGAAGATGACCTAATGCATTGTCCCTTTGCGCATAAGATAAGATTATGTGTGGTGCCTTGGCCTTGTTGGGAAGTCTCGGGTGGGCCTGGGAGAGCGCTGGCTACAGAAATCACAAGGCTGACCTGAATTATTGCAAGCAGTTGTTTGCCTGGAGCTTTGTTTCTGGGTACTCGCCTGAATCTATCGTCAGCATTTAGGTTTTTTTTTTAAACACTTCTGTACTGTAAAAGTTAAACTTTTTTTTTGAGGTTCTTGTTATCACAAAGGTGTTTGGTAAGCAGGGCCTTAAAGAAGAGCAGTGGGGTATCATGGATGTCACCTTTCCCCTGCTCACCTAAAAGTCAGAGCTGGCGAGAGAGTCCTGTTCAGAGGAGACTGGATAAAGGTGCTGTCCTGAGCATTGCACTTGCTTCAGCTGGCAGGCCTTTCATCTGGTCTTGATCCAATGAAGCTCGATGGTTATCGTGGTAAAGCTCAGGTGTGCACCAGTACCTTTGGGTTGGACCACCAGTCCTGGTGGTGCCTCCCAGCCCACCCTGTGTGGGGGCAGAATGGGGGATGCCGCGAGCAGGAGGCATGGAGGGGTTCAGCACCGTTACTTCTGCAGCTGGAAAGTCTTGGGGTGCTCGAGGTCTGTGTGTGGGGTGGCTGTTTGATCCTTCAGAAGTGAAGCTGTGGGGTGTTGTGGGGTTTTTTTGTTGTTTTTTTTTTTTAATGCCTTGTGACTTTTTAGTACAGGAAACTCTTTGCTTCAATAAATATCTATGATTAAGGCAACCTCAAGTCTGGAAGCATCTCAGCCCACTGATGGTTGGTTTTGATGTGTCCTCTGCTGCTCTGAAAGATGTTTGTTCCCCAGGAGCATGTGTCCCTCCATAAGGTGCTCTCTGACCTGATTCTGGAACTGTACGGCAGCATTTTAGGGATTGAAGGAGGGGAGGGGGAGATGGGAGAAGTAGGTCTCTCTCCCGTGTGGTGCAGAAAGGGGGTGATCCAGCTAGAGGGATAACTCTGTGCCTAGATAGCAGGGCAGTCTCGGGGCCGGGGGAGCTCTCAGCGAGGCCGTGCAATGGTTATTCTCTTGCTCTGTGACTGAGCACACACAGCAGGCTTGCTGTGAGGTCTTGGACAAGTCATTTTAATCTGTCTGGGTTTTCTTTTTCTGTCCTTTGCACCATTTGTAACACTGAACTCATCTCTCTTCTTGCCATCATTGCTAAGCGTGGTTGACCCAGGTTCATCTGCCATCACGGTGGTGCCCTGGAACAACGCAGCTGGCTGTAGCAGAAAGTGGGAGATGGACTTAGGAGCACCTCCTTTCCCTCTTCCTTTAACAGTGTGTTTTTGCTAAAGTGATAAACTGCAGGCTCTGATTTGCCTGTAGGTGGGTGTTTTTCTTTTTGTTCTTTTTAAAATTCAAGGTTTATTTTCATGTCTTTCTCTGCTTGGGTGAGCAGGTTACCTCCTTTCTAAAGGAAAGCTCTACTCCCAGTGAAGAGACCAAGATCCAGAAGGGGCAGAAGCCTATGATCTCCTGGCACTTGTTTTTAGTGGTACCCCTAAGAGCATGTCCCAGGGGAGTGCATGCAGAGAGACCTGAGCCAACAAGTCTGTGGGGAGTGACTGGAACCTTGTAGGTCTGGGTACAGCCTGGTCCCTGTTGTCCTGAAGGAGTGAGCCTCCGATTGCTGCTGGTTGGGGCAACGTTAGCCTTGTCCAGTTCAACTACAACCACAGCTCCCTCGACTGGGGTCCAGCCAGCCCATGTGTCCTTGCGCTGGGCTGTCCCCACCGGAGGGGTCTGGGGTTAGCGCAGTCAGGGTGACTGTAAATCTGTCATCGCCTGCTGCTGGGGGGACATGAATGCGCTCGGTGGGTCGGTTGGCTTGGGAGCCACTGCTCCCACGAGGGTTAGAAGTTGCTTTGAATGTGTGCATCGCTGTGTTTCCAAGATACTGGCTTTAAAGGAGGAAACTGGAAAAATTAAGTGAATAATAATAAAGTGATGTGAACACATTGGTTCCAACTTTTTTACTATGTTCTAGCTTTAAAAAGCCTACAACATACCTGGGTTAAATCCCACTTGATTCACTGCAACAGAGAAGAACCACTTCTAGTTACGGGTAATGAAAAGAAGAACAAATGTTGTTATTTGTCCACACATGAATTATATATATATATTTTTTTTTTTTACAATGGCTTAAAGAGAGCTGGAAAATAGAAGATAACTTGCAAGCTTCTGTCATATCAGTCAAACTGGTTGTCCCCAGTGTATTATGCCAAAATGTGATATTGAGCCTTATGTAAGTAGTTGGCCAATAATGCTTTTTAAGGCAAAACCTGCTGTTAGAGCAGTTGACTGTACTGTGTTGGTGATGGGCTCTAATTCTTCTTGGTGTCTGCTAAGATAATGGGAGTCTGTCTGTTCAGCTGATGGAAACTAAGAATAAGCCTTTTGCTGCTGCTGCTTAGAATTTGACAGTGTATTTTAGGTACAAAACCACTTAATGTGCTTGTTTAACATGGGGTTAATGTTAGGTTCATAGGTGTTTGTGTTAGTCCTGCAAGGCAGCCTGACATCTCTGTTGAGGAATAACACAGTGCTTATGCTTCCTGGGAAACGTTAGTGTTAACTCTCCGGTGGAGACAGGGGGGACCTGAGTTGGTTTTGATCTGGCTGAAGAGATTCCTTGTTTGATTACTATTTAGCTCTGGATTCTGTAAATACGTCTTCTTGTTGCTATCCCCCTGCTTCCCTTGACTCTGGAGTATATGGATGCAAACTAGGTCAACTTTCTCTTGCCCTTTGGGGTTTTTAGGGTCTAGCCTTGCCTCCCTGACCATTAGGATTGGGATTTAAGTGATGGCAGGGCTGGACCTGAAGCTTGTGCGAGAGCGGGGGCTGGCTTGCACCATGCTAGTTCTGGTAGTTTGCTACTTTTATTTTTGGACAGTGTGGCACTGGAGTACGCCAAGACAGCACCCTTTATTTTGTCCAGATTTTCTTTATGTGCTTTGAAATAACTTACTGGGAAGTGTCAAATCAGAGCCACATATTATTATTATTTCTAGCCAAAAGGATAGAAACTCTTCACTTAAAGTTTAGATCTGGCAGGAATGGGTGGCACTCCCAAATGCTGGTGTGGTATATCAGCACCCTGTTTTCCTTTCATATTAATGCAAACGTTGCTGGTGTTTCTGATGTGAAGGAGCAGTGCTTTGGACTGGAAAAGAGCCTGTGTTCATCCTTGGGAGAGACAAAGCAGCCTGCTCTGTTGTTAGAAAGAAGCTGTCCTGAAGAGGTTGCCCTTAAAAGGGTAGAGTGAGTAAATGGATGGCTGAACCACGCAAATGTCAGTGTTCTCTAAAACATGCTAATTAAACAGAAGTGTCCACTCCTACACATTCAGGATTACAGATGTCTGACAGTCCCGGGACCCTTCTCCCTCTTCGGATGTGCTGAGCCAAAGCCCTCTGCATTGCCCATCCGTGATAGCACTGGCCGAGGTTGCTTGAGGGATGCACATGGTGATGGGCAGGGAGAGAATTGGTAATAGGTTAAGAAACAAAACAAACAAAACCTGGTGTTTCAGGCAAATCTGGTCTGCTCTACCTCTGTCTGAAAACAGACGCGGAGCTCTTTGTCAATGTAAAACCATTTGTGGTATCTTTATTGCATTAAAATAGTTTCTGTTCCCTCCCCCCTCACTTCCCCTGCCTCCTTTGTACATAGCTTTAGCATTTCTTGATGACCTTTTTGTTAATATGGTTTCCAGTGGGAGTATTTCACAGTAGAAGTATGTATTCCTTCAGGGTTTATGCTGACATTTCCAGTGATTATTTAATTGGACTTCATGTTAGCCTACATCCCCACGGGAACACATACTTTTGCTATGAGTTGTAGTAATGTGTCTAATTTTGAATTTCTGCTATAAATGCTTGCCCTCCAGGGAGGGTAAGTCCAGTCCTTGTCTGTGACTGCAGAATTGTCACCATAGTGTGTTTGGGATGTGGGGTTTCTTGTCTCGTTCCTAATTACATTCTTGTATAGCTTAATCCATGTACCGAAATCAAGAGCAAGCCTTCTCCTCTTTCACCTTCCTGACTGCCTCCCAAGAATAACACAGCACTTTGAAGGATGCTGTCATGTGGCTTATTTTCCTGTGAGTACCTTTTTTTTTCTTTCTTTCTTCCCTTGTTTCAAATAGGCAAACTCTGCACTCACTCAGCATAGGGGGATTTCCAGTTACAAGCTGGAACCACTGTCCTGAATTCAGAGATGTGGTCCAGAAATATTCGTAGCAGCTTCTGGACAGGCTGGTGAGTAGTCCAGTAGTGACGCCTTTTGAGAAAGCGGGCAAGTAAGGTAGGGAAGAGATGTGTGGGATTTGCATGGGTGGCCTGGACCCGAAACTTAGGGTCTGAGGAAAAACTGAGTTTAAGACAAAAAAAAAAATAAATATCCCAAGCTGAAATCCCCAGAAAGGTTCCCTAGCGACAGGTTTAAAAAAAAATAATTAGTTTGTTTCTAATTGTAACTAATTTGGGTGATCTAGTGGTCCTCGGAAGAAGAAAAGCTAAGAGGTGAGAGCAGATGGTGGAAAGAAGCAAGTCCTGTGTTGAGGTGTAGGAGGCATTGAGGGTGGTGATGTGGTTGAGCGGAGGTGGTGGTGGGACGGGAGGAGCCGAGAGTGGAGCTGGCCAGGGCCAGCAGCTTGGGCACAGCCCGGCAGGGGAAGGGGCTTTTGGTCACCTCTCTCCTGCCTCCCTGGGATGTGTCCCTGGGACAGCCAGCTGCGCTGTGCCTGCTCTCAAAGTACAAAATAAAAGTAGGCGAGAGCAGGGACTGCAAAGGCCAGTGGGAGAGGATGTGCTGTGGCAAGGGGCACAAGCTGTGGCGAGACGAAATTAGAAATAATGTGCAACTGCATGTGCGCGTGTGCCTCAATGCTGAGGGGGAACCTTTCCTCTTTGTTCGGCATCACACTCTTGACTTCTAAAGGGACCTCAAAACAGTTGTGTCAAGGATGTGCTTGTAACTCTCTAGGCCAGAATTTGTATACAAACCGACCTCTTGGGATAGTTCCCACATGGAAAAAACCTGACCTTGCCAGTTCTCTGGAATGCAGGGTTTTGCCTTTTTTTGAAGTGCCATTGGCAGCTTGATTAGAGGAGAGACTAGATTAGATTGAGTGTATCGAGGTGGAAGCTGTTCGTTGTGAACTATGTTTACTTTTACTTTTTTATGTTTGTTTAAAGCTTAATCTTTTGCGGCAAGGCTGATGCTGAATGCCCTGTTGGTGACAGGGAAAAGAAACCCTGTGATGGGTCTTTTGAACCTCCTGCAGACAGGTGAGAAATACGCTTGCAGGATTGGAAAGTCAGATCTATTCCACTTGCTAGTAGCAATAGAAGTAGAAAAACTTTCAGCTATGCCTCTGACGTCAGAAAACGGAGCAAAGTGGGGTCTTGAGGTAAATGTGGATGCTTATGTTGTAAAAGGATGGATTTTTTTTTTAGCCCCCCCGGCTCCTTTCTTTAACAACAGGAATGGTAACGTGTGAAGCAGTCCTGGTGTCACTGTGATCTCCTTGTACTGCAGAAGGATGGGCTCCCTTCTGTTGTGGGCTTGATCTCACATAAATATCCCTCCGGTGTTTTGAAAACAAACCAACCCCCCCCAAATTCCTTGAAATCAAAGGAGGAACTCCTAGTGTCACCTGGGTGCGTGTGGTCTGGTAGGTCCCCACCCTTTTGACAGAAGGGACTTGCCCTTCTCATCTCACCTTCCCACTGTGTGGGCCAAATACAGTGTTTTCAACCATGACGAGCTTTCTATGGCAATGAGGGCAAGCCATGGGTGCTGCTCAGCAGCAGCTGCGCTGAGGAGAAGGACATCTGTCTTGGAGAGTGGGAACACTCCTACAGTGACCTGCTTGGATTAGCCCCGTTGCCCTAGAAAAGGTGTCGGAAGCACACTTCTTCGCTGCGGTAAGCGGAGCCCTGCTTGGATGAGGAAAGTGGCTGTCCTGTGTTGCTCAGGAAATTTGAGCATCCCTTCTTCCAGTACCTCAGGATGAACAGAGTGATCCCCAGTATCTACCATGAACCCTCTGTGCTATGGCTAAAGTGGTGCCAGCAAGAGCTGTGGGAAAGGGTGGTGGCTGGATCTTCCGCTGCAGGGTGGTCTTAGTGCTTGTGCTGTATGGGTGCAACCCCAATGCCTCCGCAACCTCCCTGCTAGTGCCTTTGGTACCCAGTAGACCTACCTCTGCTTGAGGCTAAGGGAGTACTGCAGAAGGAATATGGAGAGTTAGGTGCTTTTCTCCTGCTTTTACTCTTTCCATGTCACCAGATGGTGTTAGAGATAACATAGTGGGCCTTCAGTTTGGTTATGGCCCAGATGCAAGATCCTTTGTGCACAGCTGTGAAGTTTCTGCAGACATGACTATGTTGGTCAGTGGTCTGAAGAGATGGCCTGGGTGGTTGTCCACATCCTGGGAGTTGATTTGGCCTATACTGTCCAAATTCTACTTCAACCTGTACAGCTCCTTTTTTTTCTTGCTGGAAGAAAGCAAACTGTGATGGATTTGCTGCTAAAAGCATACCCGTGTTGGTAGGGAGCAGTGTCCCTTGGAGTGCCTCTGTCCTGGAGCTCGCTGGTTCACCGTGCGTGGGAAAGCACTCCTGCTGTAGGCATGCAACCTGGGGACAAGACATTGCCTCCAAATAAGCCCAGCCAACCTCAACCCTGTGTAGGTTGTCACACACAACCTGTTGCGTGTGAAGGTCAGCACAAGGAAAGCAGTGCTACCTACCTGCTGAGCTGGTGGGGACTGTAGTCTGAGCCAAAGGGGGGAAATATGTGACAGTAAGGAAAAAAGATAAGCAAGCGCAGTGCTCAAAGGTAAATGCAGCTCACTCGAGCATGGTGCTACAGTCCATAGCATGCCCCACCTGTGGTAGAGGAGCAGCCCGAATGCCGGCATTAACGCGGTGGTGGCTCAGCACCAGTGTGCCGCCCTGCACCAGGACCTCTGGGCACTGATGGAGGCAGGGCAGGGAGGTGGCTGTGGGGCCTGGACCCTCCTGCCAGGCAGAGGAAGGACACAGCACCAGGTGGATGAAGAGTCTGGGCAGTACCTGGCCTCTATTTTTACATGCTGGAGTCATGTTTGTTTAACCTTGAGGCATCCTGCACTTTGAATCAACTTAACACAAAGTCATCTGTTCATTAATAACACAGGAGCAGTTTAATTGTTGTCTTAGTGGAAAAATACATGAGACTGTCATCAGCTGTTGCTTCTGGCAGTGCTTTTCTGCAGTAATGTAAATAAATGAGGTCACAGGTTTAAAGGAACAGGCTGTACTTGCACAAATTCAAAGCGTCATCTTAAACAGATACGCACCAATTGTCTGAATATCTCTGTCCTGCGCCCCGAATGCTCACTGTAACATTTCGACCTTAAACGCACAAAAACGCAGCCGCAGGGGCTTGGTTTGCTGTGTCGGTACCGACAGGGCGCATGCTGAGTGGGTATTTTAAAACTTGGCTTCATTCCTGAGCGAGTGAAGCTTTTGGTGGCCAGAACCCCAGGATCGCCGAATTCTCTACCACTCCCCCCACGAGGGCCCAGCAACTCAAGAGGAGGGGAAGTTACAGATCGAACATCTTTTCTGCTGATACTTCACAGGGTCCTGGGATTTCTGGTCTTGCTGCGCATGTGCGTGTGTGTTTTGGTTTTATTTTTTTTGAGATGGCTTTGTGGTATTGTAATCGAGGATGAGCGGATCCAGAAATCCGCCTGGACAGCTTTGAAAGCTGTATAAAAGGTCTGTTTGTCTCCCAGAACCACGTGTTCTGTCTAAATGTGGATCCCGCATCTGCAGTCTGTCATGTATAAAAATATGTTCCTGTTTGTAATTGCAGCGGGAACACCCAGTACCTGCCACACTCAGAACAAAGTATGGCCACACCGATGAGGTAATGCGAAGGTATTGCTTTATGGTGAGGGTATTTCATGGTAACGGCTTCTCTATAAGCGCTCTCACTATAGAGAGAGCAAGGTTGCTTACTGCCTTTCCTGTGGGGTAAGAGCCTGTTTCCAGATAGGAAATGTACTGCGAATCTGACAAAACACATTGAAAACCCACATCCTAGTTTGCATGTAGTGACACAGCCATAGAGCAGCAGCGAGGGTTGAAAGAGGTGCCAAAGAAGACACAGAGGAGGAGGGCAGGTGTTACTGTACTCCCTGAACTTTAATTCTCAAGCTTCTTGTTAAAAGAAAAAAAAAAAAGACACCACAAAAAACAACACACCTCACTTGTATAAAATGTGTGCAGACAAGGTTTGCTTTTCTTGCTTTCTTTGAAGATCATTGTTTCTATTGCAAAGTCATAGTCCCTCGTAAAAGCTGGTTGCCTAGTTCCTGCCATACCTTTTGTGCCTGTTTTGCATCGTATTTGCCTTCTTCTGATGGCAAATGACAGACACCACGTCTGATATGACTTTTATGCAAGCACCATGCCGTGTGTCTCTTCTTACCTGTTCAGAGCTGCTTTGACTCCTGTCCAGCTGCTCACCTGGTCCCATAGGGCTGGTGCAAGCCCTGGGCTCCTGGGTGGCTTCAGAGCTGGGAAATCTGTGTGCAGCTGCTGCCCGGGTGCTGCTCGGCGGGGGATTTTGAGGAGCTTTAAATGAGATGTTTATAGGCAGATGGCTGCAAAGAACTTGGACAAACAAGTGTGAATAGCTGGAGCATGCCGACTTGAAACTTCCTGAAAGTTTTGAGGTCTTGAACAATCCAAAGTCTGTTGTCGCTCACTAACTGTTCTGGCAGGGCAGGATGCTGTAAGATGTCATGCAGTGATAACTGCAAAAATATCTGGCTCTTGCATCAGTGGTGAGCAAGAGTCCTCTGTCTTCTGTTGCGTTCCACTAGATAGCAGGCAAAGCCATCTGCTGTGAAGGGTCCTGCTTCGTTGATCCATTTCCTTATGGAAGAAATACCTTGGGTTCCTCAGTGTGCTGGGCATCCTTGCGTGTCCATCTTCATTTGGGTTTGGGTAGGTTCAGCCCCCCTGAAAGCCTGCCTGGAAGCCATTTTGGAGCAGAGTGCGCACAAAACCCCACTTGTTCCACACATCCATGCGTGGGCTGCATCAAACTGGCTGGGCGGTTCGGGCTTTTTGTCGTGCTTTGCTTATTAGAACTATGTGGTATGTTTAAAGCTAGAAGAGGCAGGTTACAAGCGTGACACTCTGTAGAAGTGAACATCGGTGGCTTATCTAGCTGCTGGCGTTTTGGTTTGTCACTGGAGGTGGTTACACTGCTGGGTCTGGGCTTCATACTGACATTCAAACCACACTGCTGTGCGTGCTAATGGCCTTTGCTGGTGGATACATTATATATTGTCTCTCTGCTTAGACTGCCTGTATGTGATGAAGGCTTTTTACATGTTGCAAATAGCAGATGAAAAGCCGCTTTTAAACTGCACTAGTGAGAGGCTTCTGCCAGGCTGTGCTTCTCCTCCACACTCCCTGTTACTGCCCTCGGTAACGCTTCCTTCATGCCCCAGGTTTGGGAAGGCTTGAGCAGCTTCAGCCACAAAACAGCTTCTGTTCAACCACGAGTGGAGTCTCTGCATCCGTGCCTTGAGCTTCCTCGTGGTCTGGAGTTGCTGTCAGTAGCAGTGCTATGTCTTGGTCCTTGCTGAGTTTAACGAACCAACTCTTAGACCAGGCTTGCAGTAGCTACGTGTTGGCCTCCTCTCCAGGTACAGCCTCTTCTCTCCCACCTCCTCTCCCTCACTCCATGAAGACTTCAGATGCTGAAATAGCAGCTGCTTGACAAAGGAATCACAGATGCACTTCAATACCCTGTACATTGTACTTACCTTCATGTGGAAAGTCCATCCCTCTGTGATTCTTTCTGCCTCATCATAATGAACTTTGCTCGGACCTTTTTTGGATAGTAGTCTCAAACTTTAGAAAAACCTGAGCATTAGGCATGTATGAACTCCACTTAAATTACACTAGTGCCTCATAAATCAGCTAGGAGCAAGGATTGTGTGTGGTGAGCGTGGTCAGAGTGGATTAAGGGAACAGCACTCATGAGGTGTCTGGATCCTGATTTGGGACTTGCATGACATGTATGTCAGTGCTGATCCAAGATAAGCTCCTACCGTTGGTTTTAGAGTTCAGCTTCCCTCCGCAACTGCATCTTGCTGCATCCTTTCTGGGTACCAGTGTCCTTGTCCAGTCCTACCTCCCTTGCTCATGTGTCTGAGACAGTTCAGGCTAGTAATCCCCTCCTCAGTAACGTGTTGTTTCGGGGATGTTTGCTCTGAGAATTGCTTGGGTATGGTACTTTAAATATTGCTTGAACTGACGTCTTAATTCCCTATACACATGAGGGAGAATGAGGAGAGGGGGCATGTGGACTGACATTAGGAAAGATGAACTCTTTATTGGTGAATGTCACGAAAGAAATTGTGGGTGAAGCTATTGTATGTTTGGCTACTCCACTTGTTTGGGCGTCTTCCACGTGGAGTATTTAGGGTTGCCTTCCCATCCTTTGGCCTGATGTTCCTGCTGGAGTGGTGAGGATTGCCCTGCACCTCTTGATCTCTTCTGGATATGATGATAAGAGAGTTGCTCTGCACAATGTAATGGTCTCTTGACCTCTCCTCCCTGTTCTCATCTGCTGGACCAAAGCTCACACTGAGGAAGAGTTGGCAACAGGGCAGGCAGAGGCCCTGAAAAGAGGACATAGGTGGTGAGGAAAGAGCTTGCTCTAGGCTCTCCAGCTCTGCTGTATCTTACAAGGCAACTCGTGAAGCAGGATGGTGTCTGCCACACCATCAGTGTGTCCGCACCTGAGTAATGAAGCAATGGGATGCTACCTCCACCTATGGCCCCTTATTCCCAGAAGGCTGCAGGAGAGGTCAAAAATGAGTGCTGGTTCTGGAGTCACTCAAGCAATTTATTTTTCAGGGGTTTTCTTGGGAATCCCAGCATGCTCTAGTTGTTGTTTAAGCAGCAATATTTAAGCTGAATGAATTGCTGGCCTGTGCAGAAGGATGGGAATGTGGGTTAGGGCTTAGCCTTTAGCCCAGACTCTAGGCTGGGGCTGTCCGACTGGATGAGACTGCAGACATCTTCAGTTTGGGGACCATAGTCTTGTTTGTTTTCTTGAGTGGACTGAGACGACTTTTCAGACCCTGTCACGGCCAGGTGGTACAGTTGGCAGTCAAGCTCAGATTTTTGTCCTGGCTTTTCTTCCTGTCCTGCTCCCGTGTTACAACAACTTTGCAAGCAGAGATCTTTAAGGCAGATCTGTCTGCTCTGTGTCCTGTAAACAGCTGAAGAGAAGCATGCTTCTGAGGCAGGGGAGATACTCTGTGTTTTGTGGGCAATTCAGGGTTTTCTGGGAAAATGGGTTAGTAAGCAGCATGTGAAGGGCAGAAGTCTGGACATTAAAAAGGGCCCTTGTATTAAAGGGGCTGAGATGGTTGTAACCTAGTCTGGGTGCCTCGTGCCCATCGAGTACTGTGTAGGGCACCGAGATGGTCCCAGGGTGGGCCCCACCCTGTGGGCAGACATGTGGACATCTGGAGTTGTGGATCTCAAGACAGAGGCGTCAAAGCCCTTGGCTGTGTCTGATCCGGAGCCCTGTGTGTTTTGCTCTGTTTTAAAATCTTCCTTCACTAGATCACTGTGAAAGAGCATGGAAAAGACAAATAACCTCTCTTTTTTTTTTTTTTTTTTCCAAAATAACATTATTGGGATGGTGACATTCAGCATTTATTTTGGCTAGTGTAGCTCTTTCTAGTAACTTCAGCATAGCTCTCCCCCCCTCCTGGGTGGTTTGGCGTGGGTGTTTTTTTTTTGGTTTTTTTTTTTGGCTTTCCTTTTGCACAGTGCAACCCCCCCTCCTGGGTGGTTTGGCGTGGGTTTTTTTTGGGGGGTTTTTTTTTTTTTGGCTTGCATTTAGCAAAGTGCAATTGAGTCTGAACACTTGGCCCATCTTGATGCGGTGCATGACTCCAAGTATCCTGGTACGGCACAAACGTGTGCTTTTGTGGGCGAAGTGGGGGGGATATATCATTGCATTTCTCCCCTTTCCGCCTTTTTCTTTTGGAGGAGCCACCTGTTAGCATTACATCAGCGGCTCCCAGGAACGACGCCTCCTACCAAAGGCCTTACACAAAGTAGTTCTTCTTGTATTGTTTGTGCTAAAAGAGCTGATGTCATGCCAGCTGATGTCATTGTGTGCTTTGTGTAATCGCTATGGAAACCGGGCAGGTGGGGAGCCTGGGGCTGATGTAATTGCTGAATGAGGTGTAGAAAGAAGGTCTGCTTTTCTTGCTGCAGTTCTACAGAGCTGCCCTCCTGGAAAAAAAAAAAAAAAAAAAAAGAGGGGGGAAATGCTGCTTAAAAAAACCAGCAAGATGTGCAATAGAGCCAGGAGAGGCACGAGCCAAAAAAGCAACTTCTCCTTCCCCGCTCAGATCCATTTCCCAATCCATATTAATGTCCTAAAAATAACTCTTGTTAGATACTTTCAGGCAACCGGGGCAGAAAAAGGAGAGCTGTTTGCCACATGTTAAGTGAGCACCTCAGTCGCTGTTAGGTTACAAGGAGCCGTTTTCTTTTGTTCAGCAGCACAAACGCGTACGTAGCTGTAGCGTTCCCGGAGCTATGCTGGCCTGAGCTGCACCCACCCCTCCACGGGGGTGTTGGATGGGGGGATGCCCTGCAGGGCTGCTCCTGACAGGCACATCTGCTGTGGACAGGTAGAGCTAAAAGACTGTCCTGGCTGGCTCACTGCTCTGCTTTCGGTGTGCTGCTAGCCCGTTTGCATGTAGTTTTGAGGGTATTTTCTTTCTTGGAAAAATACTTTTTGTCTTTCCCTCCCTGCCTTTGCCTCCTCCCATGGGCTGGTAGGTGAGGCAGCCCCAGCACACTGGTGTTGCATAGAGGCGTGTTTGTCTGTGAGCCCGTTCCTTGGCACCGTCAGCCTCACGGAGGGGAGGACAATGCGTGCTGCTGATTCATGCCGTGCCACCCTTGCCGGTGGTGGCTGTGCCCAGCATCAGTCACCGTGACAGTGGTGGTGGGGACAGCAGAGCCAGCTCTGGTCCTGGTGGCCCCAGCATGTCTTCTGAAGAAAGGTGGGTCCAAAGCGTTTCCAACCTCAGGGTATCTGACCAAAATATCTACTTTGTCTCTCTTCCCAGGAGGACTCAGCGGTTTCAAGCAGAACCACGAAAACCTCTGCGATAACTCCCTCCAGCTGCAGGAGTGCCCAGAGGGGGGAGGAGGGGGTGGCGCATCCGCCGTGCCCCCCACACTACCTCAGTCCATCCCCACCACACCGGACATCGAGAATGCTGAGCTCACCCCCATCTTACCTTTTCTCTTCCTTGGAAATGAGCACGATGCTCAGGACTTGGAGAAAATGCAGAGGATGAACATAGGCTATGTAATCAATGTGACCACCCACCTGCCCCTGTACCATTATGAGAAAGGCATGTTCAACTACAAGCGGCTCCCGGCCACTGACAGCAACAAGCAGAATCTCAGGCAGTATTTTGAAGAGGCTTTTGAGTTCATTGGTAATTACCCTTGACTGGAAATACTCCTGGGTTTTTGTGGAGGTTTTTTTGGTTTTTTGTTTTGGTTTTTTTTAACCTGTTGTAAGAGTCCAGAGTGAATTTTATGCTTCGCTAACTACCCTGAAGGCTGTGTAAGGCCGTATTCACTTTTGTTTAGGTTGTCAGAAATGCTGAGCACCTCATGTTTCTACTTGTTCTTATCTCTGGCATATCCAGTTAAGTAGCCTGGGGGTACAATTTTTATCCATTGATAATGATTCCTACCTCCAGGCTTCCAAATTCAGGAAACCCCGAAAAACTGAGACTTTTGTCATCCCCTCTTCTTGATCCCTTTGCATTCCTAGTTTCCACAGTGGCTTCCAGCCAGTTTTTCATAGTAACTACTATTAATGATGGCTGAACCTTTCCAAACTTAATTTCATGAGAAAACTGACAAACTTTTACACTTCACTTGTTCTACCATTAGATTTGTAACTTCAGAGTGTATATGTGGATGAGTGGATTGTGATGAAAACTGGTATTAATAAGCCTCTAAACCCTCTAGGCTGTGTAAGAGAGTTCACCACAGACATGCAGCTTGTTGGGGAGGTTGCTGAAGAAATGACCAATCAACATTACCTGCCTTGCTCTGAACCTCACTACGATCCATGCAGCACAGCCCTCAGCAAACTTTAGGGCTGTGTTCAGCTCTGGTTGGCCATCTAGGCTAAAACCAGGTGGCTTCTTGAAGCAAGGCTGGTCAGCAAGGACATCAGCATGCGATGCTGAAAGCTTCTGAGGACCTTCCCTTGCCCCTCTTTATGTCTTTGGGCACAGCTTTTGCAGCATAGGCAATGTCCACTTGTGCTTCCCCAGCACAAGTATGTGTCCTGAGAGGTTTTCTGAAATATACTGGGGGGACAACTGACACATAATTTTATCTTGTGCTGAGGCTGGGCTAATCTATTTACCAATACTTCAGGCTCGATGGTGGAGGACTAGACAAAGGAAACGTGCTTCTGTGCTGCATCACAGCTTAGGTCCTTAGCTGACCCCATGCTGAAGTGGGTGCAGAGCTGTCTTCCTCCCTGCCCTCAGACCATCAATGTTTATGGCCCTTGAGTCAGAGTGTGGGTACTCAGCTCCTGAAACTCAAGTCTGCTCATGCTGGCTCTGTGGAGGTGCTCTTGGGCTCAGCAAGGATTGGGCCCTAGCTGTGGGACCGGGTCCCAGGGCAGGAGATCCAAGCTCAGCATATTCTGAGCCCCATCTGCCCCCGCCGAATGCCTGGGCAAGGGCTCGTTGCTCTGAAGCAGACAGCTTGTCAGCCTGCTCCGGCTGCCTTTCGGTTGGCAGGGGCTCGTTGTGGGCTGCTGCCGGCAGTCTTCAGCCGTGCCACCTTAATGAAGGTGAAGAGGCAAATCAGTGCTTATACTGCAATTCAGGTGGAGTGTGGCATTAAGGCTGGAGTCTTACCACTGAGAGCTGTTGCCAGGAGCCCTTGGGCTTATCCTCTACAGCGTAGAGGACCAAAGGATCTCTACTTAAACCCAAATTTTTCCCTAGTGTTCCTAACCCAATCTCAGCACTGCCCAAGTGTTCCTAACCCACCCCCAGTGCTGTCAGTTCCCCAAACCGCTCATTACTATGTGCATGGGAAGGTGAACACCCCTTTTTGGGTGAAGGGAAGCCCTCTCTGAGGGCAGGGCAGATGGAACGGTGCTTTCATCCTTTCGGAAGAAAAGATGAGTCAAATCCAGTAAAACCTTAAACTTTGACTTCAACAAGATGGGGAGATGCAATGGGCTAAGCTTACATAAAGAAACTGCAAAGCTCTGTTGAGGTTCTTTGGGGGTGGGAGGGACATTTCTGCACCCAGCATCACTTTGAACTGCAGGATTAGAGCTCTGGAAACCACTAAAAGAAGTGTTTGGCTTACGACCTTAACCAAGGACAGAGAAAGCAGCCTTGCTCTGAAAAGGTTTAGAAAGTGTTTCAAAACCCGTTTTACTTTCCTTTTTAATAATTACAGCTTGAGGGTCTGTCTTTGTTTTTAATAAACAAGTGTTTCTCAATTGAGAGTTTTTTTTCCATAGCAAATTTAGCCATCTGGGGAAGTAACTAGTCAAAGCTTTCCCTTCCTCAGGGTAAATTTTAAATTGCATTTGAGAAGATTTGGAAATGTTTAAACAGCAGATCATTGGCCTATGTTTCTTTAAATATGTATTGAAAAAAACCACAACCAAACCCAGTTTTAGTTAAGACTAAAGCCATAGGAAGTGAAATCATCAAAAACTCTCTGGGAAAGTGTGTCAAAATGTGTTAGAGTGTTTCAGCTTTCTGAAATACTAACTGGCAAAAATGTCTAGAGGGAAGTTGGCTTTGTTTGTGCTTTCACAATACAGGTTGAACCATACTCTTGGTGGGGTTGGATTCATGCTGAAATTTGCAAGCTAGATTCGTGCTCTTCTTGCAGACTAAAACAAAAGAAATGAGTTGAAGTGTCACATATTGAAAGTTTCATCTTCTGTTTTAAAAGCAAGCTGTGGGAGATGAGGGTAGTGTGGTAGCGACTCTTTTCTTTCTCTTGTCCCGTTAGCACGTGGTTCCAGGAGCTCTGTCCTCCCTAAATCCCACCTGAGCTGCATCCCTCTAAGTGATGTATCTTGGTGGAGAGTGTGTGTGTGATTGCATGCGTTGTCCTTTCCCCACCGCTCCGAGTGAGAAGCTCAGGAGGAACAGCGTTCAGGAGAACGTGATGCTGTGCTCAAATCACGAAGAGACAGGGATGGCAAATCCCTTTTTCACACCGCTGAAGGGGACCGAGTCAAAAGACACAGAGCTTGGTATGCAGGAAGTGAGGAGTCAGAATTTGAGGTCTCTTACCGCTGAAGTCTTGCTGAGGTATAAACCAGACCCAGCTCCTGCTTTGGCAGGGACACCAGAGCAGAGTGCCCTGCTGAAGCTCATTGCAAGAATAGCTTTGTAAAAGCCTCAAAGAAACAGATGAATTGTTGTGAACTGAATCTGAAAATACCTGTTTGGTGTTGTGTTGTTTTGGGTTTTTTGTTTTTTTTTTTTTTGTTTTTTTTTTTTTTTTTCCAAGGTGGTGTCCTGCTTTGAAAGACAGGGAGGTTGAGATGCTGGTGTAATGCAGCAGCATTGCAACAGAGGTTAAGATGAAGCCCGAACTGCCTCATCTTAGGCCTTGACCTCCTAAATAAATGCTCCCGAGTAGCACAGCAGTGTCTTTCAATGTGTAGTTCACCAATAAAGAGATAAAAGTGAACGTAAGGATTTTCAGCGTTAGACTGGCCTGTGTGTTTCACATTCAGTAACTGTGAAACCCCAAAGGAAGATGGACTGGAGGGGAAGGGAAGGAGATGCTGCTGTGCTTATAATGAAATAAAGGGACTTTTCACATTAAGTTACTCTTAATTGCACTGAGCTTTTTCAAATTTACAAACTGGCAAAAATCTTACTTTCTTCTGTCTCTTTCGTTTCCAGAGGAAGCCCATCAGTGTGGAAAAGGTCTTCTCATCCACTGCCAGGCTGGTGTCTCCCGATCTGCCACTATAGTTATTGCGTACTTAATGAAGCACACACGCATGACCATGACGGATGCCTATAAATTTGTAAAAGGCAAACGACCAATCATTTCCCCTAACCTTAACTTTATGGGGCAGTTACTGGAGTTTGAAGAAGATCTAAACAATGGTGTTACACCGCGAATCCTCACACCAAAGTTGATCGGTGTAGAGACTGTCGTGTGACAGCAAAGCTGCGAGGAGGCGGTCAATGAAGGTGTTAACCTATTCTTCACCTGATTTGGGGCAGTGATGGGTGGGTTGTGGGTTTTTCTTTTTAGCTTTCAAGGGGGGGGGGGTTGTGGCAGACTTTTTGTGAATAAAAACTTTTTTTTTTTTTTGTATGGAAAGGTTTTTAAAAGATCCAAGAACTTCGCCGTGTTTGGGATACTGTTGTGATTTCCTTCCCAGATGCTGGCAGAGCAGGGAGGCTTCAGAGCAAAAGGAGTACTTTTTAAAATCAAACCAAGAAGAAATACTGAGGTTTTTTTTTTCCTCTTTTTATTTTTCCCTCCTCTCCAGCTACTTGTAGAGTTTATGGCTAATTAGTCTGTGCCGGTTCATAGACTGAAGAAACCTAAGTTGAAGATGAAACACAAACAGCCAAAACAAAGCAGAAAAAACCCAACTCCCTGCAACATGAGGGCCTTCCTTCTGCAGAGGCGTTGCTAAAGATAACCCAGCAAAACGCTTACCAGTGCGAAGGGAATCGGAACAGCTTAAAAAGTCTGCAAGGCACTTTTCACACTCCTGACTCCAACTGAAGAAGAAGAAAAAAAAAGTTTATTTGGCGTGTTTCATGTTCCAATTCTATTTTTCTATTTTGGGGTGTAAGGTTTTAACAGTAAGGGACTTTGATCATTCTATGCCATATGCCTTCACTGGCTTCTTGTGCAATAATAATTTGGGGTTTGTTTTGAGTGTTCAAACCAATTAGAGTTGGCTGCCCACTAATAATAAGTTAATAATTTTTAAAGTCTAATAGTGCAACGGCAGCTGGCTTGGTTCAGAAAGGGTAAATGAGAGCAATTATTTCGTTCCTTTGTATGATTTTGATCCTGGTTACAGTGCCATGAACCTTGTTACATATGTATATCAGAATGTACAAAAATTGAGAACGAGCAAAGTTTATTTAAAAATATTTTTCGCACAAAATATTGGTGTGTTTCAGTTGTCTGTGTAAAAAAAAAAATTTGATTATAAAACAAAATCTTTTGGAAAATGTGTGTTCTTTTATTTCTTTAGCAATTTTCCATTTTCTTTCTGTGGGATGGATTTTTGTTCTGTTCTTTTTGTTTTGTTTTTTTGTTGCAGTGTACATCTCCCTTTGACAAAACTGGTATCTCTTGTTTGGCATCTCCTCTTCAGTGTTTCTTTCCTGTCCTCTGCTGGTGAACATGCTTGCTTTATTTTCTACTGTACTCTTGCATCCTTCAATTTCTGTAACCAGATTTTTCTCTCCTGGAAGTGCATCAGTTTTGGAGCTGTTCAGCTGAATTAGCACTATTGGTGAGGGCTCTTTGTTGTTTGTACAGCTCAGTAGCCTTTTGGAAAAATAAGAAATAAACATTCTTCACTGATTCCTTTTCATCTTCCTGCCATTAGCTTGTATTCTATGTTACAAAATTGTCTGGTTTCTAGAAATATGTTGGTCTCGTGTGTGCTTTTCCCTGGCGTCTCTATAGCCCACTCCTTTAGCAGTTTCACAATTCCTGGGAATGCTCCTCCTGGGATTTTCCCCTCTGTCTTGCCCATCTTTTTTTCATCCCTCTCCTTTTCCAGCTGTGTCAGTCTTAAGTGTGGTATGTATTGTAGGGCTGATGTTTCTGCCCAGCAGTGTCCCTTGGGCGGCTGACTTTTCCTTTCTTTGCTTGTATTTACTTTTTCTTTTTAATGATATGGTATAACCTGATCTCTTCTGGACTGTTACCGATTCTAAAATTTATTTGTACGAGCCTAAAATGAGTTAGAAAACATTTCTCATATGATTCTGTTGTGCAAACTGATATATCCCAGGAAGTCTGATAGCAGTGAAGGTTTTTTCCTAGATGAAAACCTAGATGGACTGAACCAAGTTTAAAATAGGTCCTGTCAGAAAACTTATGTATAATCACATTAGACATGTATATTTTTGTGGACATTATACTTAAAATGTTGTTACTATACAGATATTTTCTTGAAACTTATCCCTTTATTAAATTATTTTTCTACTGGAATTGATTTTTTTTTATTATTATTTTTATCTTTTCTATGATCAGTATTGGTCCTTTTGCTGAGATGCGCTTGGCAGCGAGCATTGCCCAGGCCGCAAAACCTCTGGGACCGTGACTGCTCCTGGGGCTAAGGAGAGATGTTAGTGTTTACTGGGGCTGGACAGAGAAGGTGCTGTTTGCTGGTTGGGAGCCTTTGTGGATGGGGAGGAAGGAGGTCCCTTAGCAAAGGTGGTCTCCTTGCACCCCTCCCTGCCTTTGGGCCCAACCTCTTCCAGCTGTTCTCCATGAGCTGCAGGTGCAGGACATTTGGTATCAGGGAGGAGGTTAGAAAACCTCTTTGTTTCTTGCCAGAGAAGCAAAAGCAGCTGCAGCAGGGCTGAGGGCTGGCTCAAAAGTTGGTCCTTGCAGCCTGTGTTTGTGGCTGTAAATGCTGTGTGATAGTGCCAATACCCTGCCAGGGAAACAGGTTATTTGGCAAGGGCAGCGTGCAAGCTTCCTACTTGCCTACAGCTCTCCTCAGCGTGAAGGGAAGGAGGACTTGATTCAGAATTGGTCTTCCCTGTTACTACTGTTTTCTTGTTGCTGTGCTACGTGGGCTGATATGAACGTCTCCAGTGGGAGGAAGGACCTGCCATGCTGATGTTGCTCGTGGTGTCCTCCAGTGCTGCCTTGGATCAGGATCAAGTTTGCAGCCATGTAAGTTCTTGCGTTTGGTTCTTATTTAAGCCTTTGCAGCCCTGAGTAAGTTACTGGCGGTGGAGGATCCGATGCATCTGCCTTGGTAAGGCTGAGCAGTGCTGCTGCTTTGTGCACGAAGGTGGAGTTTGGAGGGCTTGCTCCTCGCTGCAGAAATCCCTCAGCCGTTGTGCTCGTCGTGGTGAGAAGCAGTGCCTGACCTTGCTGTCCGGTGTGATGAGCTTGGAAATGGTGGGGCAGGGCGATGTGAGGTGGTGAGCGAGCAGAGTTTGCTATGTGTCTGTTGGTAGCAGAGGCAGCCTGGATCAAACCCCTCCTTTGTGTGGAGCTGTTCCCTTGGAGGAGACCGGAGCTGGGCGGGAGGAGAGGAGCTCAGGAGGGTTATGTCCCGCTGAAGGCAATGCTGGGAAATGGCAGCCTGGGAATCGCTTCACTGGAGAACAGGCTGGGGAGAAAAGCTGATGTTTTTCAAGCAGAATTTATTGAAGCTAGCGAATGATCACTTGACATCTTTATGCCTGAGGGCAGGAGAAATTCAGTTGGGGTCTGTATGAGTGTTAGAACGTCTGGGGGCCTTACCTGTGTGCATATGTGTGGGAAATGCCTCCTTTTCTGGTAGCCAGTACGATGTGCTGTGAATACATGCCTGCGTATTGGTAGAAAGCCCCTGTCTGAGCATCGCATGCTTCTATTCAGAAAAAAAGTTTTTAAAAAATTTGCCCTCGTTTCTAGGAGTAAGCAAGGCTGAAGGGGTGAGGGCCACAGTTGCAAAGGAATTGAAGCAGACATTGGCGTTGCTTTGCCACAGAAACCCCCAGAAAGGTTATTTCTGACTTTAAGGTCAGAATTGAGGCTTGATCGCCGATCCCCTGCCCTTGGCGCTGGCTGCAGCACATTCCCAGCCTCTCTGAGATGAGGCACGGTTAAAACAAAACACAAATTGGGAAAATCATTCGATAGCCTTTGATGCACACGTGGGCATCGGCGAGGACAGGACCTGCTTTTCCCTGCTCAGCGTCAGCGTCGCGTGCTTGTGTGCGAGGCATGCTACAGTCTTGGAAAACTGATTACCTCATAACTTATTTTCCTTTTCTCCCCTTTCAGGAGGTTGGGGTAGACCCCTGAGTGTTTCTTTCTGAGAGCATTGCCCTTGAGACCTGGGTTTTGTGAGTGAGTCCCTGAGATCCAACTTGCAAAGCAAGGCAGGGTGTTCGGACCAAGTGCCACTTCTGGTTGTGAATTTACTTTCTCTTTATAAAACTGGGAACTTTACTGAATGGTGAACTATTGGTGTGCGAGAGTGTTAAGACCTGCTGTAAATCTCTATTAAAGCTAAAACTGTTCAATTCATCAATCTTGCAAGCTATCCCAATTTTAAGGTTGGACTTTTGGAGTCAACTTAGCACAGAAAGTTAAACAATCTCTTGTCTTTGTTCTTCTGGGTCACATTGGGGGCTGAACCGAATCCGCCTTTTTGTCTTGACAGAAGATTTTCTGAAGCTTCCTATGACTTTACCTTTCACAAATGTGCTAACGTCCTTTGGGGAAAGATGAATCAAGGGTCTCTCTCCTACCCGCTTGACAGATATAGGCTAGGAGTGTTTCTCGATGAAGCACTCGTGTAGGAAGTGCGCTGTTACCTTATGGTCAGAAGATCTGCCAGCGACTTCTTGTAGAGAGGCGCGTTCAAAAGCACAGACAGGAGCTGACGAGACTGAGGTAGGAGCCACGAGGGATGTGGGAAAGTGCCGAGCAGACTGGGACCGTTTTGGCCTCGGGTCCTGCTCGGCCACGATGGAGCTGGCAACTGGCAGCAGGAAAGCCTCTGGGAACTGAAGATGCTGGTTCAGTAGGGAGAACAGAAATAAAGCATGCCATCTCTTAATGGAGTTAAGGAGGTAATCAAAGAGAGAGAACAAGCGGTTGATGGCTGTCTTGTTAGCAGGTATCTGCTTTCCTGTGGCGTGTTTGCCTGCTGCTCCTGTAGGTACCACAGAGGGGGTTGCTGATGAGCAGGTTTCAAATGGTTTGAGCACAGCCTGGCATCAGTAGCTGATGGTTGGAGCTGCTGGTTTCCCCCCCTCCTGAGCATGCTGCTGCCGGCAGCAAAGGGAGGTGAGGTGGTTCAAGCTGTGCCGTGTTCCCAGGAGCAGCCCCGGGTGCTGCCAGCCCTCAGCATCCTCCTGCTGCTGGGTGCAACATTAATCTGTGTACTCAGTTGGGTGCCACTTTTGCCAAGAGGTATTTTTCTTCTGCTATCTCCATTCCTTCTGTTGGACTCTTGTCCCAGTGGAGCAGGAGATGGAGGAGCAGCCTCCTTTCTTGTCTTGCTTTAGCTGTCTTCTCCATCTTTTCCAACCCTGTCATTCCTCGGACTACAGGAAAGCAATTTAAAGCCGGTCATTTTCAAGGTGTACTGCAGTGGGATGAATGTTTGCAACGATCCTGATGGGCTTCTGGTTTGATTTGGGTATTATCCAGGCAGCATCTCTCCTAGGGAGGCCAGAGCCCAAGACCTTCTGCAGCAATTGCTGCTTGCAAGCTTGCAACTGCCTCATTACCAGGAACAAGGGACACTGTTGGGATGACAAAATTGCGTATTGCAGTCACCTGCTGAGTAGCCTGTGGGTCTCTGGTTGGTGCTGCCCAGGGAGGGGAGGCCTGTCGGGTGTGCAGTGAGCTGCAGCAGGACTTACCCCCTGGGCAGCCAGAAATCCTGCTGGTGACCCCGTGACTGGTCGGCTCTTTGCGTCCCTACAGACGCAGTATCGTGGAGTATGTAGAGATACGGTCCCTTGCCTCGGACGCGGTCTGAGCTCCTGTTGAATTTGGCTGGATCCAGCCTGGCTTAAATCCTCCAGCGTGAGATGCCCATCTGGCTTGTGCCTGGGCTGTGATGTGAGCTTGTCACAGTGTGCACAGAGCCTGTGGACTCCTGCCTCGGGGCTGGGCTCATTTCAGCGATGAGGAAAAATAACTTAAAAGTTTTATTTTTGAGGATAAGAATTACTGTGTCTGGGAGGGGGAGAGTTCAGCACAGTACAGAAACACTTAAAAAACCCTAATTTGAATTGGAGAGTAAAGCTAAAACGTGTAACAAACTGTTTCTGATAAGTAAAAGCACTAAACCAGACATTAAATGTAATTTGATTCATATGCCTGGTCTTTGCACTTCTGTACCTTAGCTTCTTTGATTGTCTATATATAAGAGGTGACATTGGAGAGCATGGATTTATCATGAAGATTTGTTTGTCATGGAGAGATGAAGGAGCTATCTGGCACTCGGGGGAGGTTGTATCAAGTTGCTCTCCTGGCAGACACCAGCGGAGCATTTAAAGAAGATCACATTGTAGAGCAGAGTAGTAAGTTGCTATAAGGATGGAGAGAGGTTTGTCTGTGATGCAGGGCCTCTGAATAGAGACATGCTGGATTTGCAAGGTATCTCTCTGGTCCAGGACGCATGCAGATACAAAATGTCTGGCCATAGGCAGCAGCTTCCCTGAGGGCATGTTCTGGTCATTTGTTAAAATCCATTGGGATGATGGAAGGGGGTGCTGGTGTGAAAAACTGTGAGATATTGGCAGTTGGGCTGAGGAGCTTGCCTGGAGCCGTTCACGTTTTCAGAGGTCTGAACGAGGTCTGACAGTCCTGAACAAAGCTTTGCCCCCCTAGCATCCACTTGAAGGCCCTTTTCAAGGCATCCAGTTTCGATACGGTGCTGTGCATCTGCCTCGCATTGCTTTGCTCTGTCTTGTAATACTCCAACACCTGAGACCAAAGTTTTGCGGTTACTGATAGCACCTTGTAGGGATTCATTTCCAGCGGGAGGCAAAGGGGTGCTGAGGCGAGTATGCTGACGGTTTGTGCTCCTTCTCCAAACCCTCCTTGGTTTTCAGCTGGGCTCTTTGAATAGCGAGGGCTGTGGTGACTGTCACGCCGTGGCCTGGAGTCCAGCTGTTGACTGGAGCGGCTGTTGACCCGCTGGAGCGTGACCTGTGGAGAAACCCCTCGGGGCTTGGCTCTTCTGGTCTGGGGGTTGGTGACGGTGCCTGAAAGGGAATCTCAAGCACACTGGGTGGGCTGTTGCTGCCAGCTGACTCGGCTGGACTCTTGCCCATGTAGCATCAGTAAAAATTACAGAAAGCTTGAAACGAGAGCTCAGTTCCTACTCTGAGTTTTTGATTCATATGGGGGATTTGGTGCACAGTCATGAATACGTAACCTTTGTCAGGGAATCTAGGCAGGTGAAATGTTTACAGCTCCATAGGATCTGTATGAAATGTAGTATGTTGGCTATATGTCAGGATCGGGTTTCTTTGGGAGTCCTCTCTGCCCTTAAGTATCACCCACACTTGTAAATAACACTGCGGAAGCAGGAGGCAAGACCTCATCCTTTGGACTGGTGGTGTCCCTCCCATTTTGCAGCTCGGGCAGGTGAGAGGGATGTCCGTGGTCATAGAGCGGAGTGAGGAACAAAGCCCAGGAGCTAGAACTCCTCTTGCTTTACTCATATCACAAAAACATTTCTTAAAACTTCAGCTGTTTGCTGATAAATGTGGTGATTAGCTACAGCTTCAGATGCTGAGGCCCTTCTCCTTGAAGCTGGAGCAAATTGGGTCCTCATTGTGTCCAGCTGTCCTTTATGCACTGAAAATGCCAGAGCAATTTTAGCTTCCACAAAGTGACACTGAAGGCTTATTAGTGCCATTCCCTAAACCCCTTTCTGCTGCTCTGTGAGCATTAGCAGATGGTCCCCTGCACCTTAGCTCTAAGTGAAGAGCACTGCGTACGTATGGCAGTTTACCATCCTATATTTAACAAAGCCATGATTAAATGGAGGTATAGAAGGGGCTGATAAGCCGTTTGAGTACTCTGCAGAGAAATGGCACCAAAATAGTTGTAGCGTTGTTTCTAATTGCAACAGATGAGCAGCCTGGCTCATTAATCCTCCCTATCAGCAGCACATAGCCTGTCTGCACCAGAATAGCCCTGATCTCAGCAAACCTGCATCCAGCCCTGGCCTTCTGTTTTCGACGTATTTGGAAAAGACAAGCTTCCAGCACAGCCCCAAAGGGACTTCCACTTGACCGGGCTGCCTTTTCCACAGCAGAGATGACCCAGGGAGTAAAGGGCTTTGCAGCATTTCGGGAGACAACCAAGCTGCGTGCAGATGTCTGTGCAACCCCGACTTTGGGCTGAGCAAGAGTGCTGGTTTGGCAGGTCCTGCAGCGTAGGTGGTGGTGCTGGTGAGCGGTGAACCGTCACACCAGCATCCCTCGTCGCTCAGGGGGTGGTGGGGCTGCTGCCCGTGCCGGTGACCATCAGCACAAGCACCTGTGCAGTGGGAACCATGCTCGCTCGCCCCACCAGCCCCAGACACGGCTGGCACGGCTTTACACTGCTACAGCCTCGGCTTTAAAGGCAGAGGACGTAATTCAGAGGGCTCTGTTGGGCAAATGGCCTGTGCTATTGTGCTTCTCCCTTCTCTTTTTCCCCTTTCTTCTTGGACACCTGCACAAAGCTTTTCCGGAGGCTATAACGAGCACTGTTGACAAGCCAAGTCTGTTTTCTTGCTGTCCTCAGTGGCTTCAGTCTAAGCTGTGTTTGCGGAAATTGTCTCTCAAGAGACAGTGAGAAGTACTCTTGAAAACTGAACCTGAGTCTTTAATAGCACTCCGTACTGTTGCAATCATCCTGAAATCCTCGTGGTAGGAGCCTGGAGTCAGGGACTACATGGACAAGAAAGCCAAGGCTGGGATCTGACGGTGACTCGGGAAATGTTCCTGCTTAGGGCCGAGGCTGTGCAGTGCATCACGAGATGCAGAGTGCTGCCTACCTGGTGTAACAGGACGGAGGAAAATCGTGCAAAGACAGGAACCGTAGCGACAGTGCAAGCACAGGTGCAATAGTATCACTGTTTTGGCTGCTAAATGGGGATTTAGTCTTCTGCACCCGTATGATACGCAGGTCACTAAGTAGTGTGCAGGCGGGAGATTTGGTTTTGGGACAGACTAGTGCCTGTTGAAAGGTAGGAATATTTTCCTCATCTACTTTTGTCAGTTTAATGATGTGTATCCTATTGGCTTTGAAGCCTGAACGACTAGACAGCAGCATCTTCTAACACAGCCCGATGTGGTGGGAATGCGTCGGCTGAATGCTGGCAGCCTGGTCGGTACCGGTCCTGCTCCAGACAGGCTTCTGCGGAGCTGAGCCCTGTCCCACTCAGCACCTTGCAAAGAGCTGCTTCTCGCAAGCTGTCTGATGCAGGGTATGCTGGACCTAATGTCCCTCCCAGCTGAATTCCTGGGATGACTGGGTTGGATCTAGCTAGATAAATCATTGGGGAATTAAGTAAATAAACTGCTACCTTTGCCTTGCTTTCGCTAGGATGACTGCCCATTGTACATGAGGAAGCAGAGGAACCGTGACTTAGTGCAATCTGTCAGAATAAGGGTCATGTATGGAGAAACTGGGCAAAAGGATTTCTGGATCATCCTAAGATCCCAAGGAAATATAGTATAGTATTTTTGCTTCTTTAACCTCTCCTTTTGTACGTTTCTCTCTGGCAGATGCCTTCAGTAGCACTCCAGGCACCTGGTCTACACCCACAGAATAATGATGTTTTGCCTATTAGAATTCTCCGTTCTGTTTCAGCTAGAGACGGTATTTCTCTTTGCTTCCCTTTTCAACTTTAAGGTGAAAAAAAATCAGGCTTTAAAAGACTGGAGGGTGGAAAAGGCACAACCACCTTGCTGAAAAGTACCATGCATGGGAGATGCTAAGAAGCAGAAGATGGCACACATGGGGAAAACTGGGCACGGGAATGAGAGTCCCTCCTCACTGGGGCTTGAGGGACAGTGCCAGATCCCTGCCAAGTGGTGGGGAATCGGGAACCCCACCTCTGGCAGTCGGTAGCTGGACCTCTTGAGATGAGCTGCTGAGCAGGAAAAGAAATGGGTCCTGGGAGCTGGGCTGGAGCAAAACAATAATTTTGCTTCATGCATTTCTTTATGATATCATTTACCCAGTCCAGAGAGATGGAAAGGGTGACCCAGATAGAAAGGGAGTTTCTATACAGCCAGAAGTCCCCCTTAGCCCCCACTCTGGGCAGAGGGGAGAGCTGGGTTGAGAAAGGATACCTGCAGAAGGCAGTGGAGACACGATGTGCCTGTCCGAGGGTTTGAGGTCCACCTGGAGTCTTCAGTTTCCCAGGGAGGGCCTGGGGCTGGCTGCACCCCGGTGACTGAAAGCCAGTTGGGTCCAACTGGCATCCTGATGCTGGGAGACAAGGCTGGATGTCCAGGCCATGGGCAGCTGTGCCCACCTGAGAGCCGTCTTGGCTTCTCTGCAAAGCTTTCGCCATGAAGTTTAAATTCTTGGGCACTTTGTTGTCACCCTGCTGGCTCTGTTAGTGTCGTTGCAGTTTCCTTGCACTTGTCATGAGGTGGCTAAGGTTTCGGTTCCTTGTAACTTTGCTGAACCTGAGCTATTTGGGGCTAAAATTTTCCATGCTGGGTGGGTGTCAAGGCTAAGCACGCCTTTGCACTCATCTGAAGCTGATTTACTCCATTTCCATTGTGTGCTTAGGTAATTCTCTTAACTTGAACTGATGAGAAGTTTTGGAATAAGATGTTTTGATTTTATTCATTAGGAAAATGATTCATTTCATTAACAGCAGGGTATTGCATGGAATGCATAATTCTAATAAGGTTTTTCTCTAGAAAAGAAGTGGAAAGAAACCCTTTTGATAAGGTCAGAGTGTGTCACTTTGACCTTTTTAGTGATGAAACCGTTCAGTTGCTCACCCCGAAAAAGGTCTTAATCTTCTGAATGCATAACTAAAATGAAATAAAGTTGCTGTTGGAAAGAAGTGCTTTGACTTTTGTCAAAACTTTTAGGTCATCTGTAAATGAATGATTTTTTTTTTTTTTTTTTTTTAAATGGCTCTGTGCAGGTAGTTTTTGAAATGATGGTGTGTCTCCCAATGAGGAATGTCAGTATTTCCCAGTGGATAATAATCCCAAACAGTAAATGTGAGCAGAGAGAGGAGCTTTGCCGGACTGCCTTGTTTGTTTCGCAGACTTCGAAGCACCCTGAGGCTGCAGAGGTGCCTCTCAGGGGCTGGTGTGGGGTCTGCGTGGGTCACCAGTGGGACCACTGGTGCACAGTGCCTGCCTTCACTGACCACGTAATGAGTATGACCTAGATCTGTTAATGATGTCAGAGTGGTGTGTGCTGACATCCTGAAATGCAGCTGCTGCTCTTCCAGATGAGTCCAAGAGTTCACTTGTGTTAGGAGTGAAGTAGGAGAAGGGTCCAGCCTGGCCTTGGTAGGAGAGAGAAAATGGAGAGAGCCTTCTGTGTTGTGTTTGTATTGTCTTGGGGCAGTTTGTTCTGCAGCATGGACTCCTAGTCATGCTGCTGCTAAACCAGACTTTATGGGGCTGAGGTTGAGAAAGGAAAATGTCTGTGTCAATGGCTGACAGCACTTGCAAGACTGCTGCGTCTTACCTGGAGGGTAGATGTTGACAACGTATTTGTTCTACAAGGCTGCGTGGTTGCAAAGGGGGGCCGAATAGACATGTATCCCTGAATCAAGTCTTAATGTAAATGTGAAATTCTCTTTATAGAAAATAATGATGTATTCTTACATTCATAAGAGATCTTAAAAAATGTTGACTTACAGAGGCTCCCCAGCATTTCAGGCTTTCCCAAACTACTACTTCAGTTTCTTCATCCTGCCAGACTTAGAACGAAGCTTTCCTTCTAGATGACTGCTTCTAACAACATGTCCTATGCCAATATTTCTTCTCTTCCTTCCTAATGTCTGTTTGCCTGATCCCCTTTGGAGCACTCAGACTAGAAGCACTCAGCTATGTTTACTAGGAAAAGCCATCCCTTGATCCTGAAAGTAGTGGGAGACCTTACAGGAGTCTTAAGTTTGTGGTCTTGGGAAATGCAGCTCCTCCTTTGCTATTGACTCTGGGCATGTGTTTGAGCTGGGCATTCGGTGTTGGATCTCCATGGGAGGGTCCAGCCCAGCTGGGACCCCTGGAATCTGTTGACTCCAAGCCAACATCAGGAACAGAGCATGCTGCCGAGGGTGCTGCTGTGGCTGTAGCAATGCCGTGTTCCCACTCTGAGGGACACCAGCTCCTTTGGCCCTTTCCTGGAGCACATCCTGACCCAAGGCTGGTCACCAGCCAACACAGGGGTTACAGCAGGGGCTGATCTCCTTCGTCTGGGATCTTACCTGACAGCTAAGTCAGGGGAAGCTTCCTTATTTCTGATCCTCTTTCTGGGCAGGCAGACATGCGTGCTGAAGTGTGATCTTAATTCTCATCCTCAGCATTCTCACCTGTAAAATGGAGGGAGGGAATTGCTTACGTCTCGGGGCTCAGTGGTCCTCGCAGAAAGTGTGGATGGAAGAAGCTGTGTTGGAGGTCCTCAAAGAGGAGCTGTGCCCTGTGGATGCAAACGCTGGTGCACTTCTCTGGATTCATCCTGAAAGCACTTGAAGAGCACTTGATGCTGCATGTGGTAACAGGATAGGAATGCTTATTAACAAGAGCAGGAACATTAATATCTTTGTGAAACAATATTATGCAACTGAAGTCAATATAGTGCTTTGAATTGCCAAAGAGCAATTCAAGAAGTAGGGAGTATCAAAGTTCAGACGCTTGAAAGCCAAGGGCCTTGCGTTGCCGATGATTGACTTGTTCAGCTCTGCTTTCCTAGTGCTCCGCCACGCTGACAGCCGTGCGCCCGAAGCGCCGTGCTTGTTCTGAGCTTGAGTGAAAGCATGTTTTTCCTATTGCAAGAAATCAAGGTGTGCCTAAATACCAGGCTAGAGATAAAGGCAACACATGCCTTTTATAATTCAGAGCATTTAATTCAACTTGGGGGAAAAAACGTTCCTGTCGTCTTTTCAGCTATATGACCCTGTGCCTTTGTGCATAATTATCCTTGGTCATCCAGGGATGCAGCAAAAGGGTTTGGGTATTCACTAGGGATGATTAGTGCTAAATTAAAGGAGGCTGGATGTTTAACATAGTCAAGAAAATCATGAAAGGAAGAAAGCAACATGTTGAAATGGGTTTCTCTGTGATGATAAAAGAGAACAAGCAGTAAAAGTTGGTACAAAGACCTGCAATACAATACAAGAAAAATCAGGGGAAAATGTGCTGAAAAGAACAAAAGCATTCATAATTAGGATGAAACCAGTCCTGTTGAGAAGCTGCCATATAAGGTCAAGTTAGAAGCAAGCAGAGTGTGCCAAAAAGGGATTTTAATATCTTGATAATTCAGATATATATTCCTTAGTTGGTAATTTACCTCTTATTTCTTTAAAAAGCATCTGCATGTTGTTTGTACCAGGGGCACTTGTTTCATTTCATACAGATAATTCCACTGATGAGGTAAAAGGTGTAATTTAAAATAATTTTCCAGCAACATTTCTCTATTAAAATGTAAATTTCAGAATTTTGTGTCTTGCTTGCAGAGTTTTGGTTTTGCATGAATGAAACTAGGATTGCCTCCTCTGAATTATTTTATGGAAGTTTATAGCATTTTTTTGCAAGTTGCCGGCAAGCTTTTTACAGACCTGTGATCACAGCATTAGCAATCTAATTTCCTCAAAAGTGTCCTTGCAATTAGCAGTTTGAGTAAACTTTTAAGACCGTGAGAGAGACACAGTCCTTGTGCCGTGGCACTTTCTGCCTGTGACCATATAGCAGTGGATTCAGGAAAGATGTGTGTGGTTTCTTGGAAGACCCCAGTTAGAACTTGTAAAAATGTTCAGTGTGGCATAGCTGAGCAAACACAAATTCAGAAGCTGGGAAAATGGAGGATACGGTGGAGATGTCTGACCTGTCGGGCTGATGCCCCAGCAAAGGGAGCACGGGCATCCTCAGCTGTCCTAGAGAGGTGATTTCTCACCCCAGTGAGACTCAGTGGTGGGAAGCGGTGTAGCTAGAGAGATGGTCTGATGCTTCTACATTTACAGCTCCATGTCCTCTGCCAAAGTCCAGGTCACTGATGAGTTTGTAAATCTCCTTTTAAGCATCTTATTTTCCTTTTTACTGCCTTGGGGCTGAAGTTCCCAAAGCTTCTAAGCTCCTGCAAAGTGAAACTCTTTCAAACTGCAGGTCACAAAAGCCCTACTGAAGGTCTCAGGGAGGCTTTGATGCTCCTTCCAGATGCCTGGCTCCTGTTGCTCCTCTCACCAGGTTCTGGTTGTCTTCTGTAAATGGAAGCTTAGAGATAATTTGTAAAAAAAAAAAAAACAGCAACAGAAAAAACACCCTCTTCCCCCCCTGCCCCTAGATCCCCCCTTCTTATTGTATTTTGACCACTCACTCACCCTGTTCCAGACAGAATGCAGTATTTCTTGGAAAAGGTGATCCTTTCTTCTTCCTTATCAGCCCCACTCTAACCCAGAAAATAAATCTGTGAAAGTTCAAATTCCAGTCTAGTTATCAGAACCACAGTGTTGGAGTGATTACAAAATAAGTCTGCCCCTCTGTACCCATGCTTTTAAAATTACTCACTAATTTTGGCAGTTCAAGCCAAAATCTGTGTACCTATTTGGAAGTGACTACTTATCCAGATTTTTAAGTCTTGTCTTGTTTAGCACCAGCTTTTTATCACTTGCTTACTTAGCCCCTGACTCGAGGGATGGTGGTGACCATTGATCATGCTTACAGTTTGACCCACTGCAATCCACTGACAGCATATTTTTCCCACTCCTGGTAGTTCATGCTGTTTATTCTGCTTTTACTCAGCTTTCCTTCGTCATCAACTTCTCCTTAACTGACCCTGAGGTTGAATGCCACAGAAATAACTCTCTACAAACAATTAGCTAGCCTGCTTTCTGTCATCCTAACCACATACGAGCTGGCTGATTGACTAATTTTGTTTCAAGCTTTTTCAGTAATCCTTTAAAGGATTTCTTTTTGAATGCAAATAAGGGGATAATTATTTAATGTAATTGTTTTATTAATGCACTTTACAACATTTTTTTACCTTAATTGTATTGAGGTTTTTATATCCTTGCTGCATTTACAATCCTGATAGCATCACTGGGATTTCAAGTTTCAATGAATAACTTACGTCCTAAGTGGGAAAGAAGTAAACCTCATTCCTTACTTCTAAGCTACTCAGACCTGACAAATTCAATTTCTGAAGCACCGTGTTCCTGTGATCTCCTCCATTCCTAATGGACAGCATGGTCTTTAAGTTTCTACTTGAGAAACTGGTTTGGCTTTGAGTTTGAGTGTTAACTCTGTAACCTCTGGTGATGAGGTGGCTCAGCAGAAGGGCGATGGGGTAAGTCCATCTGTATTGCCAGGACACTTACCAAATTCAGTCCAGCCAGGTCGTTTGCAAGAGCTGAGAGATACCTGTGGCATATGTGAAATGCATCAGTTAGTTGTGAATGGATTTCAGCATCAGTAAAACCCAGCTGTAGGTTGGAACCTACAGTCCTACATCAAAATATGCTTCTTTTTTTTTTTTTTTTTTTTTTTAATATGTAAGCAAATTAAAGAGTGGCATTTCAGCCTGCATAGCTTTAGTTTAAAGGCATTGTTGTTCTTGGTCTGGCTGCATGGGCAGGGAAACTGAGCTACCTTTCCTTTTATTTATTTTAAAGTAATAACTACTTTACTGCCAACCTGGAGGAAGTTCTTTGGCAGTAATGTTCTTGCCCTTAGTGATCACTTGCAGTCTATGAAAGTTACATAAAAATAACAAATCTGCTGCCAGAATCTATAGAAGCCTTTTCATAAATCCTGAAACAAACTTGGGACATAGTAATTGCTGCCAGGCAGGGTGGAATAGTGTTTCTGAGTGGCATAAAATTTAGGGTGAGAAAGGGTTGAATTAAATACCTTGAATGAAGCAAATTGAAGACATTTAAAAGTAGTAAAAGAAGTAGCTTTCTGGATAATAAGCAGAACCACAGTCCTCTCTCCACATCTGTCCCTGGTTGATCATGAAGCAGGGACTTGGTTAAAGGGACGTAGGTTGGGACTTGGATTGCACAAGAAATAGCATTTTCTAACTGATTGGAAAGGGTGGAAAAAGGCAGTTGGGAATGAGAATTTCCATCAGAGGAAACGATGGGTTGATGCAATTGTTATGCAGTGCTTAAAAAGTGATTTGGAAACAGTCTTGAGTCTGGGCTATCTGCACCTTGCCTGAAAACATCTGCACCAAAAACTGTGATAGCAGTTCTAGTTCATTCTAATGTCATGGTGAGTTTTCCCAAGAGATCCTGACGTTCCCAATGCTTTCTCTCGGAAAGGGAGGTGCTGAGTTAGTAAAGCCCACATTGCCATGTGCTCAGCCCTCTATCCCTGTGGCGGGTTTGCAGATGCTCCTGACGTGAGCCTCAACCACAGAAGGATGGTGAGATGCAGCTCTCCTTGCAGGGGGCTGCGTTCCCCCTGGGAGACCCAAGGGCGTATGGGAATCTGGCCTTTCATTATAAACATGGGATGAACTTGGAGTAAAGTTGAAATGAAACAGGTATTAAAATCAAGAAAATGCTGGGTGTCATGTATAACTAAATAGCCAGCAACTGGTGGGAAGTACAGTCTCATCATAAAATCATGTCTTATCTAATTAGGATCAAAATATCTCAATTAAAATCATAAAATGACAACAATTGCAGGAGAATGTGAATTGCAGCATGGCTAAAACTCATGAAACTTGGTGTCAGTTTTCATGCATGTGTTGCTAGCAGTGGCTGAAGCAGCAGCTGTGGTGAAACACAGCTGTTTTAGAGCTACCTGACAGAAAGGTGTGGGCTACTCACAAGTGCCTGAGTTTGGAGTTTTGATTATAGACCAGCGCCCTGTTTTCAGAAAACAGTGAGCTGGCTTCCCCGGGAGGGTCTCCAAAATGACTCGTTCTCTTCCAAAACATGAGGTTTTGGCTGTGGCTAGGCAGAGCAGTGAGTGTTGGTCAGCTTCCTGCACGTTCTCGTGACCCCAAACCCACGCTTTCCCCGGCTTTGTGGAGACTGAACAGGTAAGCGTGCAGGTTGCAGCTCCCCTAAGCTCATACTGTGGTCTTCTGGAGGGTTACGACGGAGTGTGACCAGAGAGTGAGGAGTCCTCCTCTTCCTCTTCCTCTTCCCCTTCCCTTGGATGTTCCTGCTCGTGGCAGCAGAGCAGCACTGTTGCCAACAGAAATGCTGTGGTTGCCTCTGGCTCCGCGGCGTGAGTACACCGATGCCTGCGTGGCGTGAAGGTGCTGCTGTGAACAGGACCTGTTGGGACGGACGATACAGGCCCTTTCCCACAGCTGGGTGGTGCGAGGCAGATGCTGGCGGGAGGGAGCTCCGTGTGCGGGAGATCGCTAGAGCAAAATTTGGGTGGTTGGCGGCTCTGCTGAAGGGGCAGGGAGACTTTCCTATCAAACACAAAGTGATGGGGCAGTTGAGGTCAGG